>NC_057814.1:183215715-183230752 GCF_018294505.1 Triticum aestivum
CAATGCCACAGCATCACTTGGGGGCTTGGTCGTATCCGAACCATAGCTACACCTCTGGATCGGCGCAATGCCACAGCATCACTTGGGGGCTTGGTCGTATCCGAACCATAGCTACACCTCTTGATCGGCGCAATGCCACACCATCACTTGGGGGCTTGGTCGTACCCGAACCATAGCTACACCTCTTGATCGGCGCAATGCCACAGCATCACTTGGGGGCTTGGTCGTATCCGGATCACAGTCACACCTCTTGATCGGCTCAAAGCCACATCAATCCGGGGCCAAAGAGAGTGTTGTAAAACAACAGCTCAAACATAGGCACCCACTGAGCACAGCTCACAATGTTGCTTGGGGATTCTTTGCTGTGGAATTTAGGGCCTGGCAGCCCGTGAAAAGCCTCGACTACAACGGTTTTATTTGCCTTTTGCTAAGTTTCTCTTTCTTTTGATAAGATTTGTGATGTTTTCAAACCGGTGTTTATCAACCCGGTTAGGCTGTCAACTACAAGTTGTCAATACATGATCAAGTTATAATCCGGATACTATCAGCCCGGTCTGCTTTTGACTCAAAGTCACCAGTATGGAATAAACCGGTGTTTATCACAACCCGGAACAGTTTTATTGTAAACCAGAATCATATAACAGGAGTTACTTCTACTCCGGGTTAGGGTTATTACCCTCATTACAAAGTTGGTCAGCCAACACTATGCCTAACGGTCACAGGTATCATATATTTCCATATTTGGTTATCTTTTACAACCTTGGTTACAAACCTTGGTCATATATATATTTGGGTATCATGACCCGCCCGATGGTAAACCGCCAGAGCGCTTTAAGCTTCTTATCTGCAGGAACAACTTGAATAAATAGCTATGGATTATGAACATCATATCTTAAGCATGGTGGATTAACACGCATTAGTTGCAGATAAATATGCACGAAGGCATAACAGACCAAGTGTTTTAACTAGCCTATTACAAGGCGTTTCAGTGCCCAAAGGGATAATTGTTTCTCAATAAGCATTGCAGCATGGAAGACTAAACCAGCCCCCGGATTATGATTGCTTATCAGCTTGACCTGACGGCTGCAGATCATCTTGCACCGGTTCATCTTCTTCGTCTCTACCCAGCGGCTGGAAGTCAACAGTTGTCCAGTCGATCCCAGTTAAAGCTTGGAACACAGCTTCGTCGCTTATAAGGGTTGACGGTTCAATATCAGGGGCATAAGTGTGCTTACGGATTGGAGGGATCAGATTTTGCGCTTCCGGAATTGGTGCAGCAATCCATCTGTTCTTGTCATCATAACTTGCCTGATAGTATGAGAGATCAGCTTCTTCAGCCAATTGACAAGCCAGTGGACGTACTTCCCGGTTTATGGCGCGGAGATCCTCTTGGCCAAATTCTGATCCGTCTTCTTTTAAGCTTGGGAAGCCTTTAGCCACGTCCACCGGATCAAGATCAGGCACCCACGCCTTTGCCCGGGTTAGAGCGGTCAGAGCTCCGGCCCTTGCCGCAGCTTTCTTTAGTTCTTCAACCCGGGCAGGCAGCATGGATAGCCTTTCTAAGGTGTCCTTGATCAATGTTGGAGGAGGTTTATTGTGTGAAGCGGTGCAGATGATCCGCTGCGCAGCGGTATACAGCTGCTCTATCAGAGTATAGGCCGCTTTCAATTTCTTTTGTACGTCAGAGCCCAGATGGCTAATACGAGTTCCTGCATCATTATAAACGTCAGTAAACCAGTAACACCTGGGAAGATATGTTGACGGTATAAAGCAAGGATGCTTATCAAATACATCAGCGGTCATAGCATGTACTTGCCGCTTTACACCAGTCAGCTCATCTACCACCGGTTTGAGAGCTGCTTCTGCGTCTTCAGCTCTTTTCTGCAAAGCGGATTTTTCTCTCTTCCAATCCGCCCGCTCCTTGTTGAAGTTCTCCTTTAGCTTTTCCATAGAGGCTAAGGCGCTCGTCAGCTCATCTTTTGCCTTGGAAGTTTCGGCCTGTTGGGACTTGATATTTTCTTGCAGAACAGCGGTTTGGCTTTCTTTCTTGCTCAGTTCAGCCTATAAAGAGACAGATATATAATGAGTTGACAGTACATATTTGAAGTACCAAGCACATAACAAGTTATGCCCTTAGTACTTGGGGGCTAATGCATATTTGCTCTTTATCAGAAATTTTTACAAGTCCCAAGCACAATACAAGTATTAAGCTTGGCACTTGGGGGCTAATGTGTATTTGCTCATAAAATCCTGATATGGGAATTCTTCTACAAAGTCCCAGTTCATCTTTATGAAGTTAAACCGGCCCTTGGGGGCTACATCAGTGAAGTTAAGATGCATTGTTGCAAACATGAAATTGTTACTAAGTCCCGGTTTAAATTGGTATCTTAAACCATCACTTGGAGGCTACTGGAGTTGATAAGCTGCAATTACATATAAGAGAGAAACACTTACGAAGTTACCTCATATCGCTCCTTCATCATATTTACCAAACCGGCTTCATAGTCACGGCTGGTGTACAGACGGTTCAGGAAGCCAGAGTGAAGGTCTTGAACATTCAGATGGGCATAATTTGACAAATCGGCATTCCATTTGCCTTTGCCAATTGCAGAGAGCTCATCTTTGGAAGTATGCTTTGACAAAACGACAGGATTGCCCGGAGCGGTATGGCCAGTGCCAGTAATCATAATGTCATCATCTTTGTCATTAGCAGCCGTTACTGGGGTTGGCGGTTTATCAGTATTTTTAACTGGACTTGCCGGTTTATTGTCAGTTCGGACAGGGCTGGTTGGCTGGTCAGCATGGCTTGTGGTGTCAACTTCTGCCTGCTCAGCAACGAAGTCATGATCTTGAGGCGGTGGGTCATTCAATATGGCATCAATGTTGGTCCCTTCAGGATCTGGAGTTTTCTCCGGTTCAACAGCCACGTCTTCATCAGCCGGTTTATTCAACCGAGCTTTCTTACTGGGTCTGGGCTTGGCGCTGAGAAAAATAAACATGAGGATCAGTACAGTATATCAAAATAGCAACATCAAGGATAACAACAAGTGTATAGCTCACCGAAGAACCATTTTGAGGGGTGGAAGTTTTGTGGCCGACAACTCGCCAGAAGATGAGTGAGAAGTACCCTGATAATTTGAATCAGACGGGTTAAGAGGCTGGCGGAAACAACCTGCTTTGGGGCATGAAGTATCAATGAGATACGAGACTTCTGATCGGCGTTTCCAAACCGGACTGTTCGGTAAACCGGCGGAGGTAACTACCTGGCCGCTGTGCCGAGTTGTGCGGCGAGCCTCGTGCTGATGTGTCTTCAAAAGAAAGTTTGGGTCCAAGTAAGCAAGGGGGTGAGAAAATTTTACTTTCCGGTTTGCTCGACGGATTTTTGATGTCGCCAGAGGATCTGAATCGGAGGAAAGAATGATTACCTCTACATCATCAGCATGACCGCTTTTAGTGTCGTCCTGATAATAATCATTGTTAATGAGGTGTACGAAAAATGAACCAAGAGAGTCAAGTTCTACCTCTGGTTCCGGATTACCCACATCGTCATCAGCTGGTAGATCGGAGGATGCAGTGGTCCTTTTCTTGGCAGGTTTTTTAACAACCTTGGTCTTTGGACGAACTGGCTTGACCGGTTTGTCTTGCGGCTTTGCCGGTTTGTCTTGTGATGGTTTCTTGTTCCAGAACGGATCATCACCCTTTCAGAAAATAATCACACTTTCAGAGAATATTTGGACAGAAGCAACTTCAGATAAAAAGATTATATGATTCTTACAGCTGGTGGTTTGTTGAAAGTGCAGAAAGGGAGTAGTTCGGTTTGGGCACAGACAGCCTCCGGTTTGTTCAGTATCTTTTTTACAGCCTCAGTGACTTCTGCATCTGTAAGCTGAATGTCAATGTGCCGCTGAGCATCCTTCAAACTCCCTGTATACTCACACATCAAACCAGAGCGCCGGCTTAAGGCTAGAATACTCCAGCTTATCCAACAACGAGCAAGATCAACTCCTGTCAAACCGTTTCCATGAAGGCTCTGATCTTTGATAATTGAGGAGCATAGTTGGCCCTTTCTCTTGCAGTCAACCTCTAAGGAAAAGGATGTGTGTTGCTCAGGCGTTCAGGGCGGTAACCCGGCAGGGGGTTTTCATCAGATGGAGATGTATCCATGCAATAAAACCAAGTCTGGTTCCACTCTTTGGGGTGACTGTGGAGTTTGGGATGAGGGAAGGTGACTTCTTTCCTTTTCTGAACCGCCATTCCGCCCAGTTCCGTATTGGGTCCATCCGAGAACTCTGTGCGACGGTTTAAGTGAAAGAAATCCCTAAACAGTTCGACTGTAGGTTCCTCTTGCAGGTAAACTTCACAGAAGACTTGGAAGTGGCAGATGTTGGTCACAGAATTGGGACCGATGTCTTGAGGGCGCAGCTGAAAATTGGCTAGTACATCTCGGAAAAATTTCGAACCGGGAGGGCTAAAACCTCGACTCAAATGGTCAGCAAACACGACTACCTCTCCGTCCTTGGGTGTAGGAGGATTTTCCGGGCCAGGGACCCTCCAGTGGATGACATCTTTCTTGGCTAAAGCGCCAGTTTTAACAAGATTGTTTAACTGTTCTTCGGTTACTCGAGAAGGAGCCCAGTTGCATTCATAGACTTGCTTGGCCATGGCAATGAAAGATCTGAAACATGATTATTGCCGGTTTAAGATTTACAATGGACAACTATACAGCGGTATAAGGATGTAAGCATATTGTTAAACCGGAATTGGTTATTCGTAAACCGGAGTCTGACAATGGAAACAGTACAATGATGAATGCATTGGCGGTTCAACAGGGGACTAATGGTATCTACTGGATCATCATTTTGTATATGAAGTTAAACCGCCCAATCTGGTATTAAAAGTGTATAAGTGAAGGAAGAAACAAGTTTCACATCTTGCCATGGTAATTTCAGATCTATCGCGCGTTGGAAAAACAAAATATATTCTGACCTAATTTCCAGCGTGTTAAAGGTTCACCAAGTTGAGATGAGTTTTATACAAGGCAGATGTTCTAACAAGGAAGAAAGGAGTCTAAACTACAAAAGGCGCTGAAAATAGTCAGATCTAACCGGCCATTGGTGCTACTGAAGGAAGAACAGCTTCAAACTATGAAGAACACCGAACCCTAATGGCGGATCTAGGGTGAGAAGAAGCGGGACTTACTGGTGCAGGAGGAAGCAGCAGGCTAATTTTTTTAAATAATACATTTTTTTATTAAATTACAGAAATAATACGCCGAAATTATTATTTTCAAAAATAATACACCGTCAGCCCGCTGCAGGCCGACTGGGCCTAATCGGCCCACAGCAGGCCGATCGGCTAGCAGCAGGCCGACTGCAGGCCCGGCTGGCACGAGGCGGCCTGTGGTTGGTCGGGCCACGTCGCGCGAGGGGGAGGGAGTGGGTTGTCGGCTTGTGCGCCCCTGTCGGCCTACCGCCCGCCGATCGGCCAACTGCTGGCCGACAGGGTGCTGCCACCTGACGCGCTGGCCGGCCCGGCCTTATCCTCCCCTTCCTCCATTCTTCTTCTCCCCTTGCTCGTTTCTTCTGTGTTCTTCCCTTCTCCTCTCTCTAAAGAAAAATGGCACCCATTTATACACCTAAATGAGCAAGATTTTCGCGATTTTGGCACCGTGAATGGGTTCAACTCATTTAGGGCAGCCAAAAGAGGTGTCGATCTACTGATGGGGTAGCTCGTGGTGGTCGTGGTGAGCATTTTGGTGGAGGTGGTGGTGGTGAAGTTGGGGCAGTGTGGTGGTGGTGAAGTTGGGGCAGTGTGGTGGAGGTGAAGCTGTTGTTCGTCGTTCTTCGTTGGAGCCGGAGCACCGGCAGTTTTTCGTTCGTCGTTCATCGTTCGTCGTTCGTCGTTCGTCGTTCTTCGTTCGCACGCATGCTTCAAGGGTATATTTCAGCCCACATTTTATTTTTCGTAGGTGCTCCGGTAGTATACGTAAATATTGTTATTTGCCCCGGTAGTATACGTAAATATTCTTCGTTCGCACGCACGCTTCGTTCGATGTGAAATTAAATTTGTGTGCGATTATTGTTATTTGCCCCGGTAGTATACGTAAATATTTGTAGTTGCTACGACAAATATTCGTAATATAGTTGTAGGTGTGTGAATTGTATTAGTTGTTAGTGGGGATAATAACTTGTTGCTTAATACTTGACACGTACACAGGTGCGTGATAAGAAGTTGGAAACATGAATAAAAAGTTCGAAAGAAGAGACAAGTTTTTTTAAAGAGTTCGGGTGGGCATGTGCATAGCATGTCAGTGTGATGGAAATTTAACAAGCAAACAAAAAATGGGTGCTGATTATTCTTAAAAAACGTTAAAGAGTTTGGGTCGGCAAGTTAAAAAACGTTTCAGTCCGTATCCGATGCCACACTGTTTTTTTTTTAACTGCCACGCTGTAATTTAACCCATAACAAGCAATAGCACCCCGCTAATGCCTCGACGTGGGCCTACTAACAAAAAAACTTCGGATAAAAAGTTCTTTGCAAGGAAGAATTTTACATGATCGTAGAAAAAAGACGCATGCCTTTTTCTAAATTATTCTTAAAATAGATTAAAATAAAAAATACATCAACATGGGCCATATAATTCAAATAAACTGAATTATCATATTTGTCGGTTATATTATTATTATTATTTGAGGCCTATTTGTTATTAGTAAACATGGGCCTATTTATTATATTATTATTAAAACAAGAGTCAAGCAACTCATCATAATCGTCCACATAGATTAAATTATATTGATCGTGAAATTTACTATGGTCCTGGTAATATATAGACATGTCTAATACTTATATTTCGTTGTTGAAAAAAAATAGGTGAGTCGAGATGTCCGATGTAGTGAAGTTGAGATTTTACTATGGTCCTGGTACTGTCCAAACAAATGAGTTGAGAGCAGATCTGAGTGAATTTACTCACATAGAGGTGGCAATGAGCGCACCACAAACATGGTCTGTTAGTCAGTTGAAAGAATGGATTGCGGCAAGTTTAGGTCTTGATACTGAAACACACACCGTCGGTGTTCATGCATTGTGGACACGGTCAAGTTCAAAAATTTACTTTTATTTGAGGCCAATAGAGGGAGACTCCGATTGGGTCCGGTGGTTACAAGATTGTGAACGAAGGGGATGCAATCTTGTTGCTTTAGTGCTTCCCGTCGTGAAGGAGGTCACTGCACATGAAGGCGAGGGTGGCTACGACGGACAGAGCAGTCAGGTAGAAGGAGGAAATGCTTATGGTTACGAACAAGGACAGAGCAGTCAGGTAGAAGGAGGAAATGCTTATGGTTATGAACCAGGGCAGAGTAGTCAGGTAGAAGGAGGAAATGCCGATGGTGATTACAATGGCGAGGTGGACGCTGACGAGGTAGATGGGCACATGCAGAACCAGATGGAAGAAGAAGACACCAATGTTGAAAGGGGTCATGCCGATGATCCTGACGAGTCAGATGAAGAAGAAAATGCAGAGGAGGTCCCGAATCCTGCATGGTGGAATCATGACTTATCATCTGCAATGACCGTGAATGATGGACATGATTCAGCCTGGCAATATCACCAGAACAATATTGCGACGGGTGCTATGTATCCGAACAAGCAAGCCCTGAAGGATGCAATAATTAATTGGGCAATGTCCACGCAAAGGGTTTTCACAGCTCAGGTGTCCAGTCAGAAATTCCTGACAATGGTATGCAAGAACGCAGATTGTCCCGCCAGGGTGCACGGCTTTCTCCCTAAGTATGGCACAAGTTGGGTGATAAGTGACTTAGTTAATCACACTTGTCTTATTCCCAGCATCCCTCAAGATCATGCCAACCTTTCATCCATGCTTATTGCTAGATTGTTTTACGATGAGATAGTGCAGGGCAAAGCTATGGAAGTGAAGGAAGTCCAGACAAAAGTCTTCGCCAGGTTGAAGTACAGAATTTCTTATGGCAAGGCTTGGAGGGCTAAGCATGCAGCGCTTGAGAGGAGATTTGGTTCTTATTTTGATGCATATGACTCTGTTGTCCACCTCCTCCACACCCTGCAGCAGTGGAATCCAGGCACCTATATCGATATCCAAGACATGTTCATGCCAGAGTTCCCAACTGTGAGGGTGTTGCATCGTCTCTTCTTCTCTATCGGTGTATGCATCGAAGCTTTCAGGCATTGCCGACCGGTGATATGTGTTGACGGTACTTTTCTCACAGGCAAGTACAAGGGTCAGATCCTGACAGCCATAGGTCAAGACGGCCAAAATCAAGTCGTCCCACTGGCATTTGCTTTTGTGGAGAGTGAGAACATTGAAAGTTGGACATGGTTCTTCAGGCAGTTGAAAATATCAGTTGTGAAGGAGAAGCCCAATGTGTGCATCCTTCATGACAGGCATGCAGGTATACTCAGTGCGATAAGGACACTGACAAACCCAGGCCCTGAGGAACAAGTTCCATGGCAGGACTTGCAGAGCCGTTGGTGCATGCGCCATCTCGGGGCTAATTTCTTCTCGCAGTTTAGAAATAAGAACCTGATGAATCTGTTCAAAAAACTCTGCAAGTAGAACCAATTATGGAAGTACAATTTGATACGCGACAGACTTAATGTGTGCACGCAGAGACACGTGAGGGACAGGAAAGCTGCAAGAGATGCAGCGGTGAGGGCACATGTTGAAGCAGTAGCTGCACAGTTGGCAACAGGAACAGCGGCCGTGGAGGAGGAGGCTGTTGGGCTATGTGACCTGGCAGGCTTTGACCCACCTGGTACTAGGAGAAGGCTTGGGGGGTCGATTAAAACCTTCGAGCAGTGGATAGAGCATGAGCCTCTGGAGAGGTGGTCTTTGCTACATGACACACATGGAGCAAGGTACGGTGTCATGACAACGAACCTCGCGGAAACATACAACTTTGTCCTCAGAGGAAACCGGGCATTGCCACTTACAGCCATCGTTGAGGGTATTTTCTATGGCACCGTCAAGTATTTCAGAGACAGACGTCAAATAGCAGAGCAGCATATCTTGAACAACCCAAATACACGGTACTGTGAAAGAGTCACGAAGTACATGGACAACAAGATGCAAAAAGCTAGGTCACGCACTGTAGTCGCCATCGGTAATCAAGAAAGAAGGTTTGAGGTCCGCTTAGCCAACAACAAATTCGGATGTGCAAATGAGTTGAGGACGCATGAGGTGAAAATTGGCAATGAAGCCTGGCCAACGTGTGAGTGCACATGCAATAAACCGAAATTGCTTCACCTACCTTGCTCACATGTACTTGCTGCTTGCGGGCAGCTTGGAATGGACGCAATATCGTTCGTGTCTCCATATTTTCTGAAAGAGGCTGTCCTCAATACCTGGACAGGTGAGCTGATGGGTTTTCAATCAATGGGTAATTTCAACAGCGTCAACCCCGCCGAAAGGCGTTACATTCCAAACCCAGAGCATATGCGTACAAGTAGAGGCAGACGGCAGTGTCAGCGCATCCGAAATGATATGGATGAATCTGAAGCAGGAGGTCCGACTAGGCAATGCATTCTATGCAATGAATTTGGCCATAGGGACACTAATTGTCCCACTTTCGTCACTGGGCGTGGACGAGGCAACCGGGGAAGAAGAGGAGGTAGAGGCAGTAGAGGAGTAAAGGCGAGAGGAAGAAGCTAAGCTAGCACTAGTTTGTTCTGAATTTGTATTAAGTTTGGCATGGCACTATGTTCTGAATTTGTATTAAGTGTGGCACTATGTTCTGACTTTTTATTAAGTGTGGCACTATGTTCTGAATTTGTAATAAGTGTCACACTATGTTCTGAATTTTTATTAAGTGTGGCACTATGTTCTGAATTTTTATTAAGTGTGGCACTATGTTCTGAATTTTTATTAAGTGTGGCACTATGTTCTAAATTTTTATTAAGTGTGGCACTATGTTCTGAATTTTTATTAAGTGTGGCACTATGTTTTGAATTTTTATTAAGTGTGGCACTATGTTCTGAATTTTTATTAAGTGTGACACTATGTTCTGAATTTTGTATGTGCAGGAATGTCGGGATTGTGGTTGCTGAATGGGAACATTGATAGGGGTCATCGTGCTGCGATATGGTATGAGCGCAATCTTGAGCCTCTGATCACTCGCACTCCTAAGGAAAACTGGAAGATACACTCAGGATGGCTTCAGCGGTACGTGCTTTATTAATTTGCACACTGACATGCATATTAATGGTTGAAATGGGAGACACTAACTGAAAAGTTTTCTGATGAAGGTTGAAATGGGCCGGCCTTTTACCTTTCGCGCGTCTGGTTGAGTCTATCCCGGGTGAGAAACACCTCGCCATCGATGGGTCTTTGCTGAGCTGCTTAGTGGACCGTTGGAGGCCAGAGACCCACACGTTTCACTTCAGATGGGGAGAGATGGCTCCTACTCTGGAGGATGTGTCACTTTTGCTCGGACTACCATTGGCAGGTCATGCTGTAGGACCGTTGGACGCACCGGCTGGTTGGGAGCGAGCTCTTACAGAACGTTTTCATGGTGTTTTTTCGGATGCTCCGGATCCGGTATGGGAGCATCACGGACCTAAGTATGAGTGGTTGCTAAATTTCCGGGTAATTTCCCCTACCTAGTATCTACAAGTTATCGTGCATAAAGTTTTACAGAAAATAATTGCGGCTTACTAAAACTTTCTCTTCGCTTAATGCAGATCCAGAACTTCCGGGCGCCGTTGACTGCGGAACAGATCACTCGGAGCCTGGAGGCCTACTTACTGTGGCTTTTCGGCAAGGTGATGTTCACGGAGAACCATGTCACCACTATTAGCGCCCTCTACATCCCTATGGCACTCGAGATAGCGAGCGCTCAGACGGCGGATCAGATCAGACAGAGGAGTTGGGGTTCGGCGGTCTTAGCGGCTACATACCGAGGTATGTGCAACGGTTGCCAGCTTACATCGAGAAAGCCAGCCCTTCTTGGATGCCCTCTATTCCTACAGCTGTGGTCGTGGGAGAGGTTCTCTATAGGGCAACCAGATGTACGTGTTCATGAGCCTATAGACGCCATGTTTGATGTTGACGGCATCGACATGCCTACTTCCGGTCTGTGTTGGACTCGTCGCGAGGTATGCACCGTGTTGTAGTTTAATGCAACTTTTTCTGCACAAGAGATAGTTCGATGCTAGCGGCTACTAACTTTTCTTCTCTGCAGAGACGCTTTGCTAGTGATCAGACCAGGAAGGCATACACAGCATTGAACGAGCAGTTCGATGCGTACACCGGGGTCATCTGGCAGCCCTACACGGAAGCAGCCATACAAGCGAGATACCCTGCTGGTATGTCTGTGCTATGCACAAGGGACCGAGATTACTGGATGAGAAAATCTAAGATCATCTTCGATGTCTTCGTCGAGGAGATGGCACAACAGAGGGTTATGAGGCAATTTGGTCTTCTGCAGTTGGAGCTACCTCCCCCTATAGAGAACCCGGTGCCAGCACACATCCACAGGTATTAACCAGTTTTTCAATGTTGCATTATCTATCATAGTAATCCATTCGAATCTTTAGGTAATTGTTGAACACACACCACAATTTTAGGACGACAAGGAAGGGCATGAACAGGACAACTGCTGACTGGCTTGTTAGACTAGAGCCGTATGTTATAGAATGGGAGACAACAAACACAAATCTATGGCACGAGAATCGCAATTTCGATCTCGATGAATTCAATCTCTATTTGCGGCGCTACATAACTGGAACACGGTTACGCATTGTTGAGTACTCCCACCCAGAGGAGATACCAGATCCTACTCCGTCGGATATGTACCCGAGCTATGATACTTCGGGCTCTAGGCAGTACGCGGTAAGATATATTTTCTTTACGTAATGTTGTCACATACTTTGACGTGCAAGAGACAGACATTATTAATCGTCATGGAAATTTGCAGGCTACCTTGACACGCGAACTCTACGACGACGTGACCACCTTTGGACGATCACTATCGTCTGGACCTCTTCTTCAGCATCGTCCAGTGGTACAGCCCTTCTTGGAACGAATTCAGCATAAGATACGGACTGTGTACGAGGCTATCACGTGCACCCGGAGAACCGATGTTGTTCAGCACCAGCAGGAGCAGCCGCGTCACTCCATGCACCGACATCAACCACGTCCACGTCTAGCACATCAGCCGACAACCAGGCCACCCCGTCCTGACCAACCTGGCAGTTCTACGTGGCACCCGCAGCACTATGGTCCCACGTCGAGCTTCGTGTTTTCTCCACAGCCACAGCAACACGGTCCCTCGTCGAGCTTCGTGTTATCTCCACAGCCACAACAGCACGGTCCCTCGTCCAGTTTCGTGTTTGAGCCAGAGCAGACGTCACACCCAGCAGGTATGTGTCTTCATATTTATTGTTTTCAATATTAATTGACGCGACCTCATTCTTCATGATGAAACGTTCCATCGCGTAGGAGCCTATGGATATCAGGCGTCTATGTCGGCATCACATGATATGTGGGGGAGTGATCAACATCCCGAGGACAACATACAGGCTCAGATGTCGCAGCACACCCAGTGGATGAACATGTTTTCGACTCCTCCACCAGGCCCGACACAGGATACACAGCATGACCAGGGAGAGTCTGAGATTCCTCCTCGTCACGTTAGGGCACCCGACAGGTTGGGATGGTCCCCGATTCCAGATCCGCCTCCCCGCCAGGCCAGACGTCGTCACTGACGCTTCTATCTATCAGTAGAGACATTACCATCTATTTCTGTGTGAGACTTATGTCTATTCTATGTATGAGAAAAATGACTATGTACTTATGTACGAGACATATGCCTACTCTATTTTAGTACTCTGTTATCGGAACTACAAGATCAAATTTAGATAGAACATAATATTCATACAACGAGACATTACAAACAATTAGATAGAACTACAAATAAATTAAATGGTACGTAACTGAACTCACAACATACAGCATAAAAACTACATGAAGTCATCATCGTCATACTTGATCGATGCAGAAACCTTACCCTTCGATGATGAAGAACCCTTTCCCGCCATATGTTCACGCCAACTTTTTCCCGCCACCCGTTTCCCGCCACCCGTTTCCCGCCACCCGTTTCCCGCCAACCCTTTCCCGCCTTACCGCAGTCGTTCTTTCCCGCCATTTTCTCCTCTCTACCTATAAAACCCCCTTCAGACGGAGCTGGATAAGCATTGCAGTGTGGTGGTGGTGAAGTTGGGGCAGTGTGGTGGAGGTGAAGCTGTTGTTCGTCGTTCTTCGTTGGAGCCGGAGCACCGGCAGTTTGGTGGCCGCCGTTCGTCGTTCTTCGTTCGCACGCACGCTTCAAGGGTATATTTCAGCCCACATTTTATTTTTCATAGGTGCTCCGGTAGTATTTGTTAATATATTTAGATGTCAACTAATTAGTTGTGTAAAAATGTGTTGTTGCTCCGGTAATAATCTGTCCTATATGTGGATGTCAAGTATTTAGGAGTGTCAGTATATGTAGTAGTCCAGAAAAAAGGTCCGTAATATAGGCAGTCCAGTCAAATATATTAATCTGTCAATATTTGTAGTTGCTACGGCAAATATTCGTAATATACTTGTAGGTGGGTGAATTGTATTAGTTGCTCCGTTAATATTCTGTAATATATAGCTTGGTAATATATAGACATGTCTAATATTTGTTAGTGGGGATATTAAGGGGTAGGTTAGGTACTCAATGCAATTTGTGTGTTGCAGATGGCTAAGGGTACTCTGTGGGTGCTTAGCCCTATTGTTCATGTCCAAGGCTTTTCTCCAACTGTTGTGCAAGTTAGTGAAGTGGACCTCACTTTTGATTGGTTGAAGACTAAATTCATGTTGAAGCAAGGGTTGAAGGAAGACGATTTTGTGTACTACGTCAGCAGGAAGCAGTCAGATGGCCCTGGGGAAAGAAAATTGATTGACATAACTGATGATGGCAAGATTCAAGAAATGTTGAGCGAATGGGAATGGAAAAGGGTTGTTGAGTTGCATTGCTACAGGAAACCGAGTTATATGTGATGAATTTGTCATTCGAGATCCGCCTCCCCGCCAGGCCAGACGTCGTCACTGACGCTCCTATCTATCAGTAGAGACATTACCATCTATTTCTGTGTGAGACTTATGTCTATTCTATGTATGAGACAAATGACTATGTACTTATGTACGAGACATATGCCTACTCTATTTTAGTACTCTGTTATCGGAACTACAAGATCATATTTAGATAGAACATAATATTCATACAACGAGACATTACAAACAACTAGATAGAACTACATCTAAATTAAATGGCACGTAACTGAACTCACAACATACAGCATAAAAACTACATGAAGTCATCACCGTCATCCTCGATCGATGCAGAACTCTTGCCCTTCGACGATGAAGAACTCTTGCCCTTCGACGATGCAGAAACCTTGCCCTTCGATGATGAAGAACTCTTGCCCTTCGACGATGCAGAACCCGGAAGCGGCGGCATGAAGATATCATCTTCGTCCTCGCTCTCCTCAGTCCATAAACATGGATTATTTGCTGCAATCCTTCTGAAAGTTTCACTCTTCGGCACCACTACCTTCTTCCACCTGTCATGCAACCTAAGAAGTTCTTTACGTACCTCCTCATAGGTCCTTTCAAGCCACCCAGACCTACGTAATTGGTGAGCCAACTCATTCATTATGGTGTCACTACCAGTGAGTTCGTCCCATGGAACTATCCTATTATCCATCCTGAAATCGGTAGCTAGCCTCAGAAGAGTCCTGCTCATCCCAGGGTGAAAACTACGATCGAAAGGATAATGGGACATCTCAACTACACTACACTGCAATGCTTATCCACCTCCGTCTGAAGGGGGTTTTATAGTAAGAGAGGAGAAAATGGTGGGAAAGCGAGCTCTAGTATGGCGGGAAATGGGTGGCGGGAAACGGGTGACGGGAAAGGGTTGGCGGGAAATGGGTGGCGGGAAACGGGTGGCGGGAAACGGGTGGCGGGAAACGAGTGGCG
>NC_057814.1:183230975-183239457 GCF_018294505.1 Triticum aestivum
AAACGGGTGGCGGGAAATGGGTGGCGGGAAATGGATGGCGGGAAATGGGTGGCGGGAAAGGGTTGTGCGGAATACGTCAAAGTTTTACAAAAAAACAGCGATCATTCGGAAAAAAAATGCTGGCATGCACCAGTCGGCCCACAGCAAGCCTAGTCGGCCCACTGCAGGCCTATCGGCCAACTGCAGGCCGACTGGACCCTGTCGGCCAACTGCAGGCCGACTGGGCCTGATCTGGTCGCCGACAGCCTATCGGCCAGCAGCAAGCTGATGGGCCACCAGTCGGCCTGCTGTGGGCTGACTGGGCTCAGTCGGCCTGCAGCGGGCCGACGGTGTATTTTTTTGAAAATTCTTTTTTCAGCGTAATATTTCTGTAATTTAAAAAAAATGTATTATTTAAAAAAATAGCAAGCAGCGGAGGATCACCGCTTTTCTCTGATCCGATCAGGTTGATGCAGCGGCCTTTGACGAAGCAGAGGCGAAGGACGACGGCGGCGGTAGAGCTTGAGGGTCGGTCGGCGCGAGGAAGACGACGACGCGAAGAGTCACGAGGGGGGAAATGGAAAGACCCCCTGGCCCTATTTATAAGGGCTGAAAGATAAGCGTCAGGAGCGAAAATCGAGGAGCCTAAATTTTGGATATGAGGCGGAGTTGTCGCCTCGATTGTCGGAAGGTTCATTAATGAAGGTGGATTATACACAGTTTTAAATAACAGGTGACGTCACGGCAGTTTACCATGGTCCTAGAATATGATGTCACGGCGGTTTACAAGATTATGTGAAGATGTTGAAGAAGAAAAAAAAATATTGAGAATTGACATGAACCAGTTCAAACCAATCTGGGGCCTAATGTTGGGGATATTACCACTGGGCGTAAACCGGCCAGGAGAGGCCGGGTTAACCCCATAAGTAGTTCAGCTGTATCTGAAGTCCATGAAGACAGACGGTGACGCTTTATGGAGGCCCAGGGCCCAAAGCCGGTTTAAGGCCTGTAGACGTAAACCGGTATTGATATGTAAACTTGTGTTGTAAGATAGAAGTAGCAGAGACCGAGCCGGACACGATTATGAGCCGGCCTTGGGATTCTGTAAACCGAAGGGCGTCAACCCATGTATATAAGGGGACGACCCGGCGGCGGTTCAAGGACAACAGACAACCACTCGAGACTCAGGCAAAGCGTATTCGCTCCCTGGTCATCGAAACCCCAGCAATTCCATCACAACTAGACATAGGCTTTTACCTTCATCGTAAGGGGCCGAACTAGTATAAATTCTCTTGCGTCCCTTCTCCGCTTTAACCCCTTTAAGTTAACCCGTAGCGATGGCTCCACGACTAAGTCCTTTCTCTAGGACATTGCCGTGACAAAACCACGACATTACCGCTGAGTAGCTCGTATGCCGTCTTGTCTAGAAGCTTGTAAAGATAAAGTCGATTCGTAGCATGACAAGCCGTCTTAGCCGCTTCACCCCAAAAGTGTGGGTGTCTTGTATTCATCTAGCATCATTCTCTCCATCTCAATAAGGGTACGGTTCTTTCTCTCAACAACTCCATTTTGTTGAGGCGTGTACGTAGCCGAGAACTCATATGAGATGCCTTCTTCGTCGAGGAAGGTATCTAAATTGGCGTTCTTAAACTCTATTCCGTTGTTGCTTCAAACCTTCTTGATCTTAACTTCAAATTGGTTTGGGCCTTCCGAGCGAAGCTCTTGAAGATCTTTTGTACCTGAGATTTGTCATCAAGAAAGAACACCCACATAAATCTTGAAAAATCATCAACAATGACCAAACCTAAAGAGTTACCACCAAGACTCTTGTGAGCATTGGGGCCGAAAAGGTCCATGTAAAGTAGCTCAAGTGGTCTTCTCATGGTCATGATGTTCTTCACAGGATGACTTCCTCCAACTTGTTTTCCTACTTGGAAAGCACTATAAAAGTCCATCCTTGTCAAATATAACATCTTTAACACCAAGGATATGATCTCCTTTAATAAGCTTGTCTAGGTTACGCATACCAACATGTCCTAGTCTTCTATGCCATAACCAACCTTTAGAAGATTTAGCAATTAAGCAAGTGCGAGGTTGGGCTCTTTTAGTGAAATCAACAATATATAGATCACCTCTACGAATACCGGTAAAGAGCATATTATGATTATCTCGGCGAAACACTTAGCAATCTACTTCGGTAAATAGAACATTAAAACCAAAGTCGGCTAGTCCAGATACGAAAAGAAGATTATAACCAAGAGATTCAACGAGCATGACATTCTGAATAGAGTTGTCATTGGATATGGCCACCTTACCAAGGCCAAGTACGTTACCCTTGGAGTTATCTCCAAAAGTCACATACTTGCGTGGGCCATCATTTATAAAAGCTCATGAAACATGTCCATATCTCTGGTCATGTGACCGGTACATCCACTATCAAGAATCCACTCTTTTCCTCTGGCCATATAATTCTGAAGATTTGCCATGGGACTAAGATTTCTCATAGTCTTTTTTATTTCAGTGTCAAAATCTTTGTCTTCATCATAATAGCCATGTTCAACATCATCATCATCATGCATATGATCACCTAGGGAAAATGATTCCTTAGATTTATGATCATGGCAATGTTCCAGTTGGCGAATTCTAATGGTTTCCATGATAATGTTGCTAATCGTCCCAACATCACCTTTAGCACGCATGAGATCATGAAGCTCAAATAGACATTGATAAAATTTAGGATCACTAGGCTTCATCTTATGAAAGGCAATGGGCTTAAGAAGAATTCCATTGAGATTCTTTAAAAAATAATTTGGCAAGTGCTCCTCAATGTTTTTCCATAAAGTATATGCGCATTCAAAGTTTTGCATACGAACAAGCACATTTCTAGGTAATCCACGAATGATAAGATTAACAGTTTTAAGATTACGAAGCAGGTCAAGTTCTTCATCGGGGGTTGGATGCAAAGGGTCAATAGGAGGCCCATAAGAGCTAAGAATATACTTGCTCAAATCGTATTCACTGAAAATACCAAGCGTTTCGGTTTTCCAAGAGTTGTAGTACTCTCCATCAAGAATAGGCGCTCTATGTCTAATACTCCCGAACGTAGACTCATCCATATTCCTCCAAAGGTGATTAAACCAAAGCAATGGAAATAAAAGTTCTAATACAAATTGTAGGATCGAGAAGAGGGGTCTAGACGAGGGGTGATTAGACCCTTCACAAGTCAAAGTTGCAATTTTTAATTTTCCCTAAGTTGTAGTTGATTTCAGCCCATGTTAAGGTGCATAACGGGCATTCTACACAAGCATATAAAGAGTATGAGCAGAGGAAAGAGTAAAGCATGCAAGTGCAAGAATATAGAAGGATGGGAGATGGAAAGTGCAAGCGCAATGGAGACACGGAGATTTTTGGCATGGTTCCGATAGGTGGTGCTATCATACGCCCATGTTGATGGAGACTGCAACCCACGGAGCGTAACGGCTGCGCGAGTCCACGAAGGGTCCACGAAGAAGCAACCTTGTCTATTCCACCATGGCTTCCGTCCACGAAGGGCTAGCCTCACTCGGGTAGATCTTCACGAAGTAGGCTATCTCCTTGCCCTTACAAACTTCTTGGTTCAACTCCACATCATGTCAGAGGCTCCCAAGTGACACCTAAACAATCTAGGAGACACCACTCTCCAAACGGTAATATATGGTGTGTAGATGATGAAATCCTTACTCTTGTGCTTCAAATGATAGTCTGCCTAACACTCAACTCTCTCACACAGATTCGGCTATGGTGTAAGAAAGATTTGAGTGGAAAGCAAATTGGGGAAGGCTAGAAATTAAGATTCAAATGGTAGGAGTGGAATCTCTTGATCTCAACACATGATCAGGTGGCTCTCTATCACAAAATCAATGGTGGAAGTGTAGTCACGTTCTGATGGCTCTCTTACTAAGTAAGAGGGGTATATATAGCCTCCACACGAAATTCAACGGTTACACACATTTGACCCAAATCGGTGGCACCGATTAGAATTCTCGGTGGCACCGACCTGTGTAAAAAATATGAAAGTTGGAGGCCTCGGTGGGACCAAATGGAAACATCTCGGAGCGACCGATGTGCAATGGTAGGGCAAACCTTGCTTCGGTGGCACCAATTGCATCATCTCGATAAGACGGATGTGAAGCAATAAGGCAACAGAAGGTTGGCAAGCCATCTCGGTGGCACCGATTGCAAAACTCGGTAAGACCGAAATAATTGCGACAGATGACAGAGAGTTGGCAAGGCCATCTCGGCTAGACCGAGATCCATATCGGTGGATCCGATTTGTTAGGGTTTGGCTGTGGCAGTGTCCAGATGAACTCGGTGAGTCCGGATAGGTAGGATTCGGTGGGACCAAGTTGGTTTGTAGGGTTTTTGACATATTTGGATAGAGAAAGTGGCTGAGGGTTTTGGAGCAATATCACTGAGCACTTGAGGAACCAGATCATCATCAAAACCTCATCCCCTTTTAATAGTATTGGTTTTTCTATGGAATCAATGTGATCTTGGATCACTTAACCAAAAATATAGAGTTTTGAGCTTTTGCCAAGCCATGTCCTTAGCATTTTGAGGGGATCCACATCCTAATGTTCTTGCCACGCCACCGTTGGACTTATGTAAAATATTCTAGGTAAAACTATTAGTCCAACAATATGTATGTTGACATTGATTACTAAAACCACCAAGGGAGCAAATGTGCCTTCAATAACCTACCTAGAAAATCAGGAAGGAGCGGAGAAAATTGTAGAATCAACGGAATTAATGAGAGAGAGACGATTCATGAATCGGCGCCTACATGTACGCAGGATTCTCGGGAGAAAGATTTAAGGCGGAATAAATCGGCGTGTATGCATGCACCCATGATTAAGGAGGGTCAAATTTAATAAGAAAGAGAGCCAATTAAGGATAGTATAACCGAGCCTAAACAGAGCACTCTCACACCTTCATCATCCTGGCCGTTCGATTTTGTGACTGGGTCATTCCTGGTCGTGCGATCAACTTCTGCCTTGTGTCCTGAGGGCAGCTGCTTCGGTACAAAAATCGCAAGGTGCTTGTTGATTCAAGTTACGGGTCTGTAATTCAATAGCTCGCCACCTGTCCACCCCGTGGCAGTTCACTCACCCCCTGCCCTGATGCCCCTCTTTCCCTCAGGGCCTGAAAACCCTAACCGCGCTAGCGCCAGCAGGAACAAGCTGGTGATGGAATCAGGATTCCAATTTCGGTTGGTCAGGGCGATCATGCGTCATGGGTAGTTGGCCTTTGGGACACATCTCCATACGGATACGTTGTGGCTCTGGCAGCAGCGGTGAACGACACCCCATCCTACCTATACCGCCGATGGTGGAGCAACGTTGCGGCAGCGCACATGCCCCCCTCTCCAAAGTTTGGTGTGGCGATGCCTTCCTCGTCCATCAGAGATTCACTGCCGACCCCTTGTCTGGAGGACCCGGACGCCGTCGTTGACCGGAGTTCATATCAACCAGTGAGATATCCTGGCGCCTTTCCAAAGGATCCGCACCAAGGCACCAAGCTCGCTTCCCAGTGTCACGAGTCCTCCCCAAATCCGACTCCCTCCTTTGAAGAGAAGGACGCCTCATCTCCTTCGCATCCACGACGACCTCGCCTGTGTTGGGATGGAGCGCTCGACATGCGTCCCCAATACTGCTATGTTTCTATGGTCGTCACCTCTCTCCGATTCAGGTTCCCCTCCTATTCCCTACTCTCTCTCTCTCTCTCTCTCTCTCTCTCTCTCTCTCTCTCTCCCTCCCTCCCTCCCTCCCTCTACAAAGATTCACAGTCTAACCAACAGAATTTGATTCATGTCATTCGTCCACCCTATCACTGAACCCTACCCTAGCGCGGTTGAGAGATCCCACGGCGCACGGACCGGCGGCAGTGAGATGCCTTCTCACCTCCCCATGCAAGGCGGTATTGGCAAGATGATAATGCAACGAGTATATGGGGGCTAAAATTGTTGCTCTGCTGATCCAAGTGAGCACGGACATATTGCAACTGTCCTACTCCTTCTGTTCCTAAATATAAGTCTTTGTGAAGATTTCAATATGAACTGCATACGGGTGTATATAGACATACTTTAAAGTGTAGATTCAACTATTTTCCTTCGTATGTAGTCCATATTGCAATCTCTAATTTAGGAACGAAGGGAGTACATGGCTACATGTACTGCGCATCTGTTGCACGTTTTATTTCTTTTTCAAGAAATTTGTTTCTTGTTCAAGAAACAATGAGAGGTTCTTACATATCTTTTTACCTTAGTTGTGCTCGAGTGATTAAGGATTGGGGGTACCTAGAGATATTGCAGCACTTGGATTGGTGACTATTGAATACCGCTAGTCACCCGCGCAAAAAAAAAGAATACTGCTGGTCAAATATAAGTCTTTTTAGAGATTCCAACAAGTGACTATATACGAAGCAAAATAAGTGAATCTATACTCTAAAATATGTCTACCTACATCCGTATGTTGTAGTTCATTTAAAATGTTTAAAAATGTTGAGTATTATGTTTAGTTAGGAAATACGAGATAGACTAGGATATGTTCCGGCTTGTCTTATACTCCAAGTTGACCATGTACTCCTATATATATGCCCATGAGGCTCAAGCAATAAACGACTATTCCACCAATCCTCTCTATCCCTTTCAACACGGTATCAGTTTCCGGGTACTAAACCCTAGCCGCCGCCGCTTCCGCACCCGCGCGCCGCCCCCGGGGTGGTCGGCCTCCATGACCGCCGCCGCAGGTCGTGCCGCCCGTACCTAGGGTTCGTCCACCGGTCGTGTTGACCGGCTGCCCTAGAGAGTCTTTTTCCCGAACCCTTGCTCCGGGTTTTTTCGCTTTCTCGCCGGTCGTTTTGATCGGCGTTTTCCTTTTTTGGTTTTCCGATCTATGCTTGATCGGTTTGCGTCGCCCGCCGCCGCCATCGACCCCCGTGCGCCTCTACTCCGACACCGGCGCGACCGGCCGACCTCTTCACCGACCCGGCGGCCTCGCGCGAGAGGCGGCTCCTAACAGCTGTCGTCCACGCGTCTGCCCGCCCGGCGTCCTCGCGCGACAGCCCCCCCATGGCTGTCGTCCGCGTGTCGGCCCGCTCGTCGATCTACGCCGGCCATCACCGCCCTGTCCCCGAGTTCAGCGCGCCCCTCCGCCGATCGAGCAACAGGCTGCCGCTGCGTCGCCCCGTCAGGCCGCAGCTCCGCCGCCCTGTGGTTCTCCCCATGGCTGCACCGATCCGCGCAGCCGCTGTGTCGCCCCTTCGGGTCGTAGTGCCGCGGCACGTGATCCCCGCCGCTGCCCTGAGGCCGTTACCGTGGTTGCACCACCTCACGCGCTGCCGCTGCACCGCCCCTTCAGGCCGTAGTGCTGCGGCCCGCGGTCAACCGCCGCACATAGGCCGTCCGCTCCAGGTCATCCCCGAGGCTGCACCGACCCTCGCGCTGCCGCTGCGTCGCCCCGTCGAGCCGTAGCGAGCGTGGCACGCGATCCATGCAACCGCCCTGAGGTCTTCCCCGCCGTCGCCCCGACCTGCCCGCCGCCATTGCGTCGCCCCTTCGGGCCGTAATGCTGCGGCCCGCGGTCCACCGCCGTCCACGCGCGTTGACTTCCACGTGATATGCGTCGCGCCACCTCCCTTGGCGCGGGAACGTCACCGTCCGCACCGGTCTTTGTCACGCCGTCGGGTTCATTATCGCCTACTTCGAGCACCGCCGCCACGCTCATTCTCTAGCCGCCGCCGCCTCTGCTCTTCTTCCGCGGCTCCACGGTGATTACCTCGACACCGGCGACCCCCAACTCGACACTGACCACAGCGTTCTTCGCACGGCTACCTTGACTATGGCTACACCACCTACGCTCTCGGCTACCTCGACAAACGGCACAAAGGGCTACCGTCTTGCTTGAGCAACCTCGTCGGTTTCCACTCCAGCCACGACTCCGCGATACATCGACCGTTACGACTGTGGGGGGTGTCCGTCGGCTTGCCTTCGGATTCTTCTCCAGTCTCACCGTCTGCGTCGCTACCGTTGTGACTGCGGGGGGATGTTGAGTATTATGTTTAGTTAGGAAATACGAGATAGACTAGGATATGTTCCGGCTTGTCTTGTACTCCAAGTTGACCATGTACTCCTATATATATGCCCATGAGGCTCAAGCAATAAATGACTATTCCACCAATCCTCTCTATATATATTTAGGAATTGAGGAACTACATGATTTGGAGTTACATAAGTATAATTGGTTGAAAACGATTGACCAGAACACATTCCTCGTTTTGTCCTGTTTCTTTATTTGATGACAACTTATATGATTTGGACTCTCTGAACCTTATTCAGATCGACAACGTGATCATTATTGCTGACCTTGAAGTTTTTGGGGAGGAAGTTGAAGTTCATGTATATATATTTATAGCATCGTATCCTAGTGGCTCAGAATATCATTCTTTTAAGAACTTACCCATTCAT
>NC_057814.1:183239772-183241437 GCF_018294505.1 Triticum aestivum
CCTGGGCACCTAGAGCTGTTATGGCAAGTCATATTCGTTAGTGCATGTCATAAAATTGACAAAATAATGGCTTTCCATATTTTGTTTGCATTCACTAGTATCCTAAATGGTCAATGATTTCTTTCCAAAACACAAATAATCTGAACATTCATACTTGGGTGGGTATATACGTACATGTACCCATGATATAACCACGTGTACATGTTATTTGACCATGATACTAGTTAGTGGGTATTATACCTAAGGAAAATATGTACGTGTTGTTTTATACTCAATGAAAATATAGACATAAATGTCATATCTTTTAATAAGTACATGTTGGTGTTATACCCAATAGAAATATACACATAAATATACATACCTTGATGTGAATATACACATGAATAAACATAACTCGATGTTAGTATACACATGGATATCTACGCGTTAGTGTTATACCCAATAGAAATATACACATAAATATACATACCTCGATGTAAATATAAACATGAATATACATACCTCGATGTTGGTATACACATGAATATCTACGCGTTCGTGTTATAACCGATGAAAATATTCACATAAATATATATAACTTGATGCGGATTTTATTTGTACATTTTATTAAACCGTGATACCAGTTAGTGAGTATTATACCTAATAAAAATATGCATGTGTTGGTGTTATAACCCAATGAAAATATGTACGTGTTGGCGTTATACCTGATGAAAATGTGTACATGCTAAAAATATTACATGGTCTTTTCTTAATTAATTATCTTGCATTTACCATACATGCCAAAAAGTACGATAATTAATTAATTACAATTTCCTATTAGAAAGGGACAAATAATGACATGTATTAATTAGACAACATTATTACTTTCCATAGTAGTAACGCCATGCAAACAAATAGGAAAGTAATAATGCAGGTATGCATGCCAAATTTAAACACATCTTATCAGCGAAAGCTAGTATGATCCACCGGCATCTAGGCAAGGAGCATGGGCACCTAATGTGCACGGCGTTTGTGCTGCACCTGATCACGGTGCTGGGGACGCCGACGCCGACAGGGCCGCACTAGCACACCCTCGTCATCAAGATTGTCATCACCTTCAACATGATGTTCGTCACCTGCGCCGTCGGATCTGCCACAGATCCCCTGTTTTGATTCCTTAATTTTTACTGTCCTAAATGGTAGCTCTGTTATAGATTCGATACAGGTTGGTTCTTCTAGGTTTTGCGTACTCTTGGTGGGCATCCTCTTATTCTCCATGGTGCTTAAGCAACTGCATAAGGAGGTCTGGTATTTCGGACTGGATGTGATGGAGGGCGCTGCACAAGAGAGGTCATGTTTGGACGACATTTAAATTTTGCCATGCCAAGCTACTGCATGAACTACCTCCTGGCCAGGTAATAGTTACAACAGAAATCTTGAACACATCACCAACGCATGCACAAGAGTTTAGGGAAAAGGTTGTGTGTATACAGAGTTTCTATTTTTTTTTGGCTTGGCGTATTCTCAGGAGGTTACCTGTCCAAGCAAAAGGAACAAATTGTGGAAAAAGATAAGAAATTACTAGATACTATATGTGCTCGAATTAAAATATTAGTCTAGTGAAATTGGTGCGTGTGGATCAGACACTATTACAGAGACCGTGCTCCTCGCTCTCGCGACCGCGTC
>NC_057814.1:183241950-183245387 GCF_018294505.1 Triticum aestivum
TGGCTCCGGCGCGGGGCGGAGCTGCACCGGGGGGTGCTCCTAGGCGGCGGCGGTCCAGCTGGCGGCTGGGTTCCCTGTCGCAGAGCAGGCGGGTGGCTGGGCGGCGGCGCCGTCGTTGGCGGCGGGGTGGCGCTGTGGCTCGTCCTGGGGGCGGCGCTCGACCCAGATCTAGGCCCTACGGGGCCCGTCTAGGCCTGGGCGGGCCAGCGGCAGGGCTGGTTGGCGGCGTGACTCCCGGGATGCAGGGGAGCGGTGTTGCGCGACGGGGGCTGGCGGCACCGATGCCAACTTGCTGCAGCACGGCCGGCGGGGCTTCGCGGGCCCGTTTCGGGCCTGGCCGGGCCACGGGTGGCCTGGTATGCCCAGCTGCCGTGTCCGGTCGGAAACCGCGACAGTGCCGGAGGCTCGACTTCTCGCACGACGGCGGTGGAGGTGGTTCCCTTCCGCTCGGCATTGGTGTTGTTGTTCTCGTCGCGTGGCGCTTCTCTCCGGTCTTCTCGGCCTCGTGGTGGTCCTCGTAGTGAGACGGCGTGGGCGGCGGCGCAACCGCGGTGGCGCATTGGGTGGTAGTTTGGATGGTTGGCTCCGGATGGGCGATGGTGTTTGGTGTGCGGGAGAAATCCTTGCCGGTTCGTCCGACGCCGATGCGGTGACACCGGCGGGTGCCACCATTCCTTCTTGAAGGGCGTCGGTGGTAGCCATCCCCTACTTTCCTCCGCATACCGGGGGAAACCCTAGGACTTGTCCGGGCAGCAGCGTCGTCGGTGTCGCATACCTTCTTGGAGGTGCTACTTGGTATGCGGCACTCGGAGCCTCGGGCGGTGGTGGGGTGTTTCCGGAGGGCGCAGCGGTGGCGGGCCTTCCGCGCTTTGTCGATCTGCCGTTGTTGGCATTATGTTTCTTTTTTTGTCTTTGGGCTTGTTGTGCTGCTCGACCCAGCGTCGAGATGTATCCTATGTTGGCTGGTTGCTTTGGAATACAAAGCGGGGGGAACCCTTTTTCGGTAATATTAGTCTAACAAATGTGCATATTCATTGCTTTGTGTATTTGATGCACCATAGTTATCAGTTTATCACTTACCTGCACTTGATGTTTAAGTGATATATAAACGCCAATACAACCTTGTCAATCAAGACGATCAAATTTCGGCGTTTGCACCTTTTCTCCGAACCATTTTGACAATTTTCCCCAAGAATAGAACTAACATGATTTAATTGTCAGTTCTTCAGTCTCAACTACCAAGGAAGAAATGTTCTTCAAGCATAGAACTAACATAAAAATTATATTTGCTTTTGCTCATGAAAACTGAGAGGGAGGGAGTATACACTAGTAGAAAAAGG
This sequence comes from Triticum aestivum, assembly GCF_018294505.1. Classification (NCBI taxonomy): domain Eukaryota; kingdom Viridiplantae; phylum Streptophyta; class Magnoliopsida; order Poales; family Poaceae; genus Triticum; species Triticum aestivum. Next base: position 183,243,291 of record NC_057814.1, read on the forward strand.
GGCTTTCGTTCGGGCCTGGCCAGCCCATTAGTCCCGGTTCTTATACAAACCGGGACCAATGGGTGCATTCGTCCCGGTTCGTGAGCCCAGGAGGCCGCCCGGGGCCTCGCGGGCTTTGGTCCCGGTTCGTCTGGACCCATTTGTCCCGGTTCTAGGAACGAACCGGGACCAATGGGCCTCGCTCCTGGCCCATAACCATTGGTCCCGGTTCCGGCGACGAACCGGGACAAATGATTTGCCTATACATAGCCCATCGCCAGCGAGCAGAGCACTCCACCGTGCTCTGTTTTTTGATGGCCGGCGAGGGGAGGGCATTTGGGTGCTCTAGCTCACCTCGTATGCACATGAGGTGTTCGATGAAATGTCCGAGCCACACTAGTTGATATTTCTTCTCTCGAAACTCGACCTCGGAGCTCCATTTTCCCCGAGATTTTTCTAGGTTTAGCGGTCTGTCACGTCCCGTCCCCGTCTTCACCGCCGTCGATCGCCCGCGCCGATCTCGTCGCCAGCACCACCGTGGTGAGCCTCTTGTTCTTATCTTCTTTCTAAAAGAAAAAAATTCTTACTTGAGATGGATACTTGTCTAATTTTCTTACTTTTGTTATTCCTTGTTATTATATAGTGCGATGGTTCTGGTATCCGCCCCCGTCGGCCCTCATCCTGTCTATGATTCGGATGTGGTATATATTATCTTTTTATAACTATTTGGTTCATTTATTGTTTATGATAATTATGCCGACCAACGTGACATAGATTTTTTTATGTAGGAGGTGGTTGAACCGGAAATTCCAACCGACCCTATTGTCGAGAGGTTAAATTTAGTCGAAGAAGAAAAAAATTACTTGAAGGAAATAAAAAATAAAAAAATTGAGGAGGAGAAGATGATATTGGAGTTGCATGTTGCGGATGTCGTCGATGATCACAAGATCAAGATGGATGCAATGCGGTTGAAGATTAGAAAATATGTCATTCATACCGAGGCTTGGTATCATTATGCCGTTGGATCAATTGTTACCTTAGTTGTGATTATGATCGCATTTGTTGTTGCATTGGAAGGTTTTACATAGTTTCAATATATGGTTTAACTAGATGCTCTAGAGAGCTATATGTTGTTCAATTTCAACTATGTATGTACTTGGTTTTAATGTCATGATGAACTACTATTAATTTGGTCACTTATCTCTATCCAGCTGAAAATAATCAGTAAATGCATGAAAAATAACAAATGAAGTCAGAAAGGGTTGAAAATTGATGATGTGGCTTTGAATGGTGCATTTTGAACACAGAAAAACTATGGAGTTCAAATAAGTTCAAAAAAATGAAATCCCTTTGTAACAGACGAGTTTCCGTATGAAACCCTGATACTTCGAAAGAGATTGTCCATTTTGTACACGAAGTGCATCTAGTTTTTGCCGTAAACCTCCCTACTTTCTTGCACATGCTATGTGGGTGAAATGATGATACCATGCCAACTTTCAACCTTCCAGAGTTCATTTGTAGTGCTTTTCAATTTGAGGGTATTATAGCTGAAAATAATCAGTAAATGCATGAAAAATAACAAATGACGTCAGAAAGGGTTGAAAATTGATGATGTGGCTTTGAATGGTGCATTTTGAACATAGAAAAACTATGGAGTTCAAATAAGTTCAAAAAAATGAAATCCCTTTGTAACAGACGAGTTTCCGTATGAAACCCTGATACTTCGAAAGAGATTGTCCGTTTTGTACAGGAAGTGCATCCAGTTTTTGCCGTAAGCCTCTCTACTTTCTTGCACATGCTATGTGCGTGAAATGATGATACCATGCCAACTTTCAACCTTTTCAGAGTTCATTTGTAGTGCTTTTCAATTTGAGGGTCTTATAGCTCAAAATAATCAGTAAATGCATGAAAAATAACAAATGAAGTCAGAAAGGGTTGAAAATTGATGATGTGGCTTTGAATGGTGCATTTTGAGCACAGAAAAACTATGGAGTTCAAATAAGTTCAAAAAAATGAAATCCCTTTGTAACAGACGAGTTTCCGTATGAAACCCTGATACTTCGAAAGAGATTGTCCGTTTTGTACACGAAGTGCATCCAGTTTTTGCCGTAAGCCTCT
>NC_057814.1:183245495-183246128 GCF_018294505.1 Triticum aestivum
TCTTATAGCTCAAAATAATCAGTAAATGCATGAAAAATAACAAATGAAGTCCGAAAGGGTTGAAAATTGATGATGTGGCTTTGAATGGTGCATTTTGAACATAGAAAAACTATGGAGTTCAAATAAGTTCAAAAAAATGAAATCCCTTTGTAACAGACGAGTTTCCGTATGAAACCCTGATACTTCGAAAGAGATTGTCCGTTTTGTACACGAAGTGCATCCATTTTTTGCCGTAAGCCTCTCTACTTTCTTGCACATGCTATGTGGGTGAAATGATGATACCATGCCAACTTTCAACCTTTTCAGAGTTCATTTGTAGTGCTTTTCAATTTGAGGGTCTTATAGCTCAAAATAATCAGTAAATACATGAAAAATGGTGCATGAAAAATAACAAATAAAATAAATAAGTAATTAGAAACAAATTAATATAAACTTTAATAAAATATATAAGTAGAAACAAAACAAAATAAACTTTAATAACATTTATGAAACTAAAATTAACAAAGTATTTTCTGTTCAAAACATTATAAGCAACCTCTAGTATTATTGAAACTAAAATTATATAAAATTGATGCAACTAAAATTATCAAAGTATTTTCTGTTCAAAATCATGAAAAGCAAAAAGAATTTTCA
>NC_057814.1:183246231-183246879 GCF_018294505.1 Triticum aestivum
ATCATAAAATAAAATAAATAAGTAATTAGAAACAAAACAAAATAAAATAAAATAAATAAGTTTTTTGTTATAAGTAGAAACAAAACAAAATAAATAAAGCAAAAAAGAAAACAAAAAACAGTCCAAAAATAAAAAATATGCCACCTACTGGGCGGCCACGGACTGAATACGGCTAGACACCTATCGATGGGCCAGGATTCAGGCCCGCAGAAGGCCCAGTAGGCCCATCAGGCATAGCAGTGACATTTAGGCCCGTAAGCCTGCAATGGAGAGGAGCTCGAGAGGGGTGCAGCAGTTGGGCTTATAAACCACTGTGCGCCCCTCTCAACTAGCGAGATGGGACTAAACATTCGACGCGGGCGCAGCAGCACAGGACCTCTGGTCCCGGTTGGTAGCACCAACCGGTACCAAAGGCCGCCGCTTCCCGCCCTTTGGCCTGCCGAAAACTGACCTTTGGTCACGGTTGGTGGCACCAACCGGGACTAAAGGGGTGAATTGGTCCCGGTTGGTGCCACGAACCGGGACCAATGCTCTTGGTATATAAGCAGGACTTGTGAAAATTTCACTTCTCATCTCGCAGTTGCCGCCCCGACGACGCCGACGACATCGATGCCGCCAGGCTGCCACCCCTGCCCCGGCCTCGCCGCC
>NC_057814.1:183247550-183271755 GCF_018294505.1 Triticum aestivum
AGAATATGATGATGATATTGTAGAATATGCAAATGTTTGTATGTTCATATGCAAAGAATTTTTATTTTTTTCATAGAATTTTTATTGTTTTTTTTTCATAGAATTTTTATTGTAATTTTGTTCATAGGATTTTTTATTGTAATTTTGTTCATAGGATTTTTTTGTTTCATTTAGTTTTAGGATTATTTTAGTTTATGTTTAGTTTAGGAAGAAGGAAAAGAAAAAGATGAAGAAGAGGAGAAATAAATAAGAAGAGGAAAAAAAGGAAAAAAAAGAGGAGAGGAAGAAAGGAATAGAGGATATTCTATTTTTTTCTTCTTCTCCTCTATTCCTTTCTTCTTCTCCTCTTTTTTTCTTCTTTTTTTCTTCTTCTTCCTTTTCTTATTTTTTATCGGGTAGGTCGTTGTCGATATAACCCCCTCTCGACCGTGATAACTTATACCACGGGAGCACCCCCGGCCCTCTCGCTCGACTAAAACTCTCGAGGACACCCAAACCCTAGAAAAAAGGATGTCGGTCTCCTACCCCCTCCCGCCGCGCCCCTACCCGACAAACTCTCTCGAGGCCACCCAAATTTACCAAGTTAAAAGAGCGTTGTCGTCGAGGCCACCCCGAACCCCTTGAAGCGTTGTTGAGGCCACCCCAAACCCTTGAAGCGTTTTCGAGGCCACCCCAAACCCTAGAGAAGCGTCGAGGCCATGCCACTAATATGATTCCTTATTGTGCTTAGCTAGCTAGTTCAACATTTGCCACTAATATATCCATCTGTCATGTTTGAATAATAATTGCCATGTTGTAAATATTTGCAAAAACTATGGATCCGCACCCCTGAGACGAAGCAAAAGAAGCGGTGTTGGGCGAGATAATCGCACACGGAAGTGATGCCGTCTTGTCGTTTCTCAACGACACATGCACCGATGGTCTTGAAAGACAGGATGAAGAAGCAGGCTACGACGATGATCAAACAATGGAGGACGAAGGACACCGTGATGACGGCTCCGGTGACCGAATGAGGGGGAAGGACAGGATGAAGAAGCAGGCTCCGGTGACCGAACGGAGTCCGGCCAGGTATATATATTAATTAATTAAGCATGTGCTGACTATAGCTAATTGATGCATTAATTTTTTTTTTGTATGTACACATATTAACTCTCTTCTTTTTCTTCTTTTCTAGCCCTCCGGATCTAGCAACACTTCGGTAACGAGACGAGGCCCGAAGAGAAAGTTGCGCGCGGATGAAAGGTACACGATCATCGAAATTGATCGTGCTGGCCAACTGATTGAACCCCTCCGGACCAAGCAAAAATTTAATGCTCAGTGCGGGGTTCTAGTGAGGGACATGATCCCGATCAGCATCGAGCAATGGTTGAAGCCTAAGGACAAAGACTCTCAGGTGTCTTATGTCAGCGATAGGCAGAAAGCTGATCTTTGGACCGCGCTGCAGGAAAATTTCACCTTCCCGCCAGAGGAGGATCCGGAGAATCCAGTTAAAAATCCAATGATCAAGGCTTATGCTCTTAAGAAGATGGCTGAGCTATTCAGGAGGTGGAAGAATGAGCTGAAATCATCGTTTGTCGACCAAGAGAAGACTCCTGAATTCATCGGCCGATTTGAGAAGACCAAAGATCAGTGGCCCGAATTTGTCACCAAAAAGAAATCTGAGAGAGCAGCGAAGATGTCAGCGACAAACAAGAAAAATGCTGCAAAGAAGAAGCATCACCATCGCACGGGGTCAGGTGGCTACCTGAAAGCCCGGCCGTTGTGGGACAAGGCTGAGAATGACCTCATTGATAAAGGGATCGAACCAGAGACGCGACGCTGGCCAGACCGTTGCAGGACTTGGTTCTTCGGGGTTGGGGGAAAATTGGACCCTGTAATAGGGAAGTGCGTTTGGACCGACGAGCAGCTGAACACACCCATCGAGAAGCTTCAGGAGTATATCGAAAAGGTGCAGCAAGGGACGTTCGTTCCGGACAGAGAGAACGACGAGCTCACAGAGGCCCTCGGGAATCCTGAGCACCCCGGACGGACACGAGGCACGCTAGGCTCCCTTTCGTGGAAGGCTGGATTTCCCGACGCAGGCGGTTACAAACGCCGGGAGAGGAAGAAGAAAAAGGAGTTGACCCAACTACAGGCGCTGCACGCAAGGGTACAAGCGCTAGAGGAACGAGAGGCAGTTCGCAGCACGCGACCTGCCGAAGCTACACCCGAAGCTACCCCGCCATCTCAGCGGAGAAGCAGTGTGGCTTCCACGGAGCTGCTTCAGGAGCCTGTCTTCACGGCTCCTGCTAGCTACCCCGTAGATGCTATCACGGAGTCTCAGCATTGCCACCTTATGACGCAGTGGATGGAATTGAAAGTCAAGGCAGCTGTTGGCTCTGTTGCACCTCCTGAACCTGGCGCAACTTTTCACTGCCGGCCGATTCTAGAAGGATATGCTAGGGTGATGGTGGATGAAATCACAGAAGGATTTGAGGACCTCCAGCTGGACCACCCTACGGGTGAAGGGGAGACTCGGCTGGGTTCTTGTCTGAAGAATCCATGCCTATGGCGGAAGGAGCTCATCAACCTTCCGAACTGGATGCCTCCGCCTCCTCCTCCTCCTCCGGCAAGTTAGGGCACTCCGCCTCCTCCACCGCCTCCTTCTCCGGCGAGTGACGATCAGGGCACTCAGCCTCCTTCTCCGGCGCGTGGCGGCACTCCGCCTCCTTCTCCGCCTGCGCCGGCGCGCCCGAGCAGCCACCAGCCTCCTCCTTCTCCGCCTCGCCAGCAAGGGCAGAAGAGAGCCGCCGCCGCCCCGGCTACTCCGGCGCATCGTAGTCCTTCTCCTCCGCCTCGTAAGCAAGCATGAAAGAAGACAGCCGCAGCCGCTCCGTCTGCTCCGGCGTCTAGCAGTACAGCCAGAGGCGGGAGGCAATACAGATACGGTCCACCTCTCAATCCTCTAGAGAAGTTACCGTACGAGAGGACCGCGGAGGAAAACGTGAAGATCGTGCGGACCGAAGTGAAGGACTTCTTTGAAGGGTTGAAAGCAAAGAGACATCCACCTCCAGAGGAGAAGGTAGATCCGGTGAAAGCAAAGCGCACTATCGATGCTCTGAGGAAACCACCAAAGTCTCCGCCGAAAACCAACTATGAGCGCATTACTTTAAAGACATATATCAAAGCGGAGCGGTCGGGAAGTACTGTCAGTGATCAAAGGTTAAAAGAACGACGAGCAGCTGGGAAAAAAATTGCCCAACTCGGCGAACAAGCGAACCAATCGTTCCCCCCGCTCAATGTGTCTAGCGACATCATCGCTAATGCTCCGGGGATGGTGCCCGGTTATAGCAATCTTGGAGATTACCTGCCCGATGATGTACATTATGATCTCTTAGAGGTGGACGAACACATATACTACGGGAAGCCTCTCGTCAAAGATGAAAAATCTCTAACAACGATGATGCGAAGATTCCATAATTGGTACATGAAAACCTGCAGAGAGTCTGGGGGGACGAATACTTTGTATCTGAGAATTAAAGAGGAGCACGACCTCGTTGGAACTGATCTGTTGCATGTTCCATTTGAGGAGTTCTTCCCGTTCTTCAATCAAAAGGCCCTCGATAAATTAACGGTCACTTGCTACTGTCTGTAAGTACTACTTCTGTCATTAAGTCTCTATATATAGCTCAGCTCTTTCATTGCATGTATTTATAATTATCCTCACTATATTATGCAGATTGAAGATCGTCGAGTGCAGAAAAGCAGAAATGTATGATATTGGGTTCATTAACACAAATCTCATAGATGAATTTCAGGTTACAAAGAACGCCGAAGAGGCCGAGGCCAACTTGCTCAAACCATTGTTAATAAATCAAAACAAAGATTTAATACTCTTTCCTTACAATTTCAAGTGAGTGTTACTGTCGTGTGCATATTCGGTTTCCCTTATTACTCGAGCGAGGTTATAGTAATGTAATTGATGAGTTATGCATGCTTGCGCAGCTTTCACTATATTCTCCTGGAGATTAAGCTTGAGCGGGGACTAGTAATCGTCTTAGACTCGAGACGAAAAGATCCCGAGACCTATGCGGACATGACTAAAAATTCTCAACAAGTAAGTTCAATCGATCATTATCGCACCATATCGGCAACTTTTTGTTCATTTCCTGATATCTCAAGTAATAATTATTTTCTTTGTCTTGCAGGGTTTGGAAACAGTTCACCGCGGAAGCTCCGGGACTGCCGAAGGAGCTGCAATATAGATACCCGAAAGTAAGTACTACTAGCTAGCTAGTTGCGCGCATCTCCCGTTGATTCTAGCTACTTTCATCAATGCCATTTATAATGCTTCATTATCAGTTTGATTGACCTCTTTTTCTCGTAAAGTACTTGTGGCAGGAACAAGGGAATGATTACTGTGGATACTACGTGTGCGAGTTCATCTACAACGCGACTTTGAAAAATAAGCGGGGTACTCTAAAAGACAATATGAAGTGCGTAAGCAATAATATTCACAATTTCATTTTATTACACCATCATTTCTGTTGAGTTTCATTCATATATATGTATTAACCCCCTTCTTCAAATTAGACGTGGCAGATGCGGAATGAACTCCTACCACAAAATCGCACGAAAGCAATTCAAGAGGAATTGGCGGGATTCTTTCTTGACCACGTCATCAATAAAGCCGGAGAATACCATGTGAAAGTTGAGTTCAAATGCTAGGGGATTGTAAGAGATCTTACATATTGTATATGTATGTAGCCAGTAGCGTCGGATAGATAATACGAAAACTTGTTGTTCGACCAATCTCTCGGAGAAGGAGAAGTCGATCACTTCTCTCGGTATGCATGACGAACTTCTGTACTTAATGGTTTCCTTCATTTTCTTACTAGCTAGCGTGTCGAGGGCCTCTCTATGTATAGTACGTAGCGTCGACCAAGCACGGAGATAAGAGAAGACACTTCTCTCTATTAATTAATTAGCTACCTAACACAATATATGAAACACCTTAATTAACCATACAAAACCCCCAAATCCACCCCCTTTTAGGAAAAAAAACCCTAGCCCCTGAACAGCTGACGCGTGGGTGCCTATTGGTCCCGGTTGGTGCCACCAACCGGGACTAAAGGGCCTCCTGCCTGGGCTCGCAGCACCGGCCACGTGGAGGCCCATCTGTCCCGGTTAGTATAAGAACCGGGACTAAAGGCCCAGGCATTAGTAACGACCCTTTAGTCCCGGTTCCCCAACCGGGACAGATGGGCCTTATGAACCGGGACAAATGTCCCTTTTTCTACTAGTGATATAAATTCCTATCTTTACACCGGATAAGGAATGGGCGCGGCAACGCGCGCCATTAATGATCTAGTTACTAATAAATCTGCCCATGCATCCCCATTTATAACGGGAGATGTTAAGGAAGGGTTGAATTAATGAGAGCTCATGCCTTCACACAGGATTAACAGCCCGATCAAAAGATGTGTTGCGCTAAATAAATTGCGACGATGCAAATCAAAGAAAGAGAAATTACCTAAATAAACTTACGGTAATGAGAGGAAGGAGATTAGCAGATGTGTGCGCTAAATAAATTTATGGTAGTGAAAGGCCTATAGGAGTCGAAGGACGAAAGTCCGTTAGACCTGATGAGCCTCCAAGCCATAGTAACCTCTTGGGAAAATTACGAGCACCGCGTTGCAAATGCACGAGATCAAAGAAATCTAGCGAAGTTGTGGATGAGGCTGGCTAATGGGACGGTCATCTTTCGAACCAAAGTAAAAGGTACTTAAGTTTTATCAGATTCAGACTTACGGGAGAGAAAGGAGATGCGTGGATGCGTGGCTTTAAAAGGAAGGAGAGAACTCATGTTGGATTTGCATGTTCATGCAAAGGATTTTTTTTTTAGTGTAGCCATGCAAAGGAATTAATAATACCCAGAAAGGTAAGAGGGCTAAAACGCTTTAGCTAGAAAAATTGGCGGCCCGTGCAAATTCCAAAAATTGCTCCAACTTTTTCAAAAAATGTATAGAAGATTTAAAATTGTGGCCCTTTATAACAGATCAAGGAAGTAGTCGATGTTGCACTTTGATTTATACATCGATGATCGCTGATATGCATTTCTGCTGCACTTAATTGTGTCTCCCAGCCTCTATCGAGTGGCACCATTCAGGATGTTTTTGTGCCACACTGTGGATGTTTTGATGAGCACACCAATGATCATTCCCGTTACAACGCATGGGCACGTGTGCTGGTATATAATTAAGACAAAAGGCAAGCCATCACGTGCGTCCACATAGATTAAATTATCTTAATTGTCAATACTAGAAATTAACAGTTCAATGCAATCACGATGTATTCAATGCAATCGTATAGATAAGTGAAGGATACGGTCGTCGAACAGTATTATACGGTGACGGCGCCGTCTAGACAAACATCACGATGGAGTCGGCTCTAGGCCTGCTCCTCTTCATCTCGCTCAGTGCGACGACGACGAACAATGCTGGGCTCTAGATCTTCTTCGCCTCTCTCGCTTGCTGCCGCCGCGCCAGTCGATCTCGGTCCCCAATGCCACGGCCTCTCTCGTCCGCCGCCGGGAGGCGTTGATCGCGTCGGAGATGATCCCCGTGGTCGGGAACCTCGACCATCAACTACATGGTGAGCAACCAGCACAGTAGTTCTCGCGATGTTTGCCACTCCAATTTTCAGAACCTAGGTTTGGTCCTAATGCTTTATTCAAAGCATCAATTTTGTGATTTTGACCCTGAATTGAGATTTAAAATGAGGTGTGTTAAGATTTTGTTGCCATGATGAATTAATTCGTGTTTCATTGACCACACATGGTGAACAATTGCACCATGCATCTAGAGCTGTTATCTGGACTCTGTAGTGCAATGCACCTTCAGAAACTGAAAGTAATCTTAGGAGCAAAGTGAGGCTGAAGATTCTGACTTTACTGTTGAAAACTGAGACAAACTGATGATTCTAACTTTGCTGGTGCAGGGCAGTGGAGTTGTTAGGTGTAGGGTTGACGATTCTAACTTTTTTGGTGCAGGGGTAGTGCATCTGTGCATGTGTGGGATTGACAGAATCAAGTGTGAATGGGTGATGCATGTGACCATTGAGCTATTTATAGATGGTTTCAAAGGATTAATAATGCACAATGTATTATTCTTTTATCTAAAATACATATGGATGTTCTGAAATCTGCCATGTTGTGGGTGTGAAAAAAAAAAGACATAGTTTTGAAAATATATGTCTTCAATGGTTCTTCCTGTGGAGCATAATCAAGCCACTGTCAAAATTGACTCCGGAATGTCAACATGCTCTTTGCTGTATCTGAAATGAGGACGCCAAGACAAGAGCAGATACTGGATATACACCCACCTACGAAGAAGATACTAGGACATTTTCATGACAAATGCTCAAACATGTGTATATAAATTGATTTCCGCAAAAAAGAAATGTGTATATAAATTGAAAGGCTTGTAGTTCAATTATTCTGACATTTCTTTTGTAATCTGAGAATTTGCAAGGATTGTACAGTATTAGTCAAGTTGCAAGTAAATGCAGATCTCTTTGTACTCTGTACAATGTATGCAAGACATTTTTTGTTTAACAAATATCCGTCATTAATAAGAGAAACAATCTTTGTAATCTCGGCTGAAGTCTGTGTCGTTCCTGACATCATAGTTTTGAAGTATATGCAATTCCATATTTCATTATTTTTAGAATAAGGGAGACAAACTTAATTTTGAAGCCTTTATACCATCAAACAAGAAGTACAATTATCTCTGACATAGGTTTCACTAGAGTTTCGATTTGGGGATATGATGACCGATCCACCCGTAGGGCGGGCTGGGTTAAATGCCTCCGCTGGGCCGATCCACCCGTGCAAAAACACAACACCACGTTAGGTTCCATCTGTAACTGTGGTCCATGTTGGTACAGGACTGAAACGGGCGTCATCCAAACACTATCGATGCCGCCGTATCCAACTGAACGGCGTCCCCATCCGTCACGTATATTCCTTAAATGCGCTAACGTACGTATACATGCGTACGTCATACGCCTCCCATCCCGAAACGAATCAACATCCGCCGATACAGCGAGCAGGCGAGCTCGTCCGCGCCATCTAATTTCCGACGTTGATATGGCAAAGAACGGCAGCCTGCTAAAAGGAGAGTCCTATTCGGGGACCATTATTGAGGAGCACACAGCAAAAAGACGTAGTAGTATCCAAGAAAAATTCACATGCTCATGTAATCTACTATTTGAGCTGAATAATCAATCCGTACTCCTCCTGTGTTCAAACAATAAAAATGTACAGACTCCTCTTTAGTGCTTCACGCTAGGATAGATATATTATAAAAAAAAAGGAAAACAACGGAGCGCTGTCGTACATGCTGCCAGCCGTGCGATTGGCCGCACGCCATGCTAAAAATAAGTTCAAGATATTAAATTCGACGATTTTGATTGCAATGATTTAAAATATTTTTACAAGTGCGAGCATTTATATTTATATTTATATAAACAAAAAATAAACCTGAAAGTCAAATTTGTGAAAGCAAAAAAATAATAAGCCAAAGAGAATGATCCAAGTATATAAACAAAATATGTCCCTTGTGTATATGTGAATAGTGACCAGTGGTAGGTGGAAGCGACAGAGAATATACAGATCAATTTGAATGTGATTTGTGTGAAGTGAACACAAACATGTCACACGAGAAAAGAAAATTGACCCGCGCAAATATAAAGGTAGATGCAAGAAAATATAATTAAAGTATGTTTTTGGTCCCTCAAGTTCGCACAAAGTATAGAATTGGTCCCTCAAGATTTTTTCGTATACATTTGGTCCCTCAAGTCTCAAAACCGGATAAGTTTGGTCCTAAACCAGATTTTGAGCACGTTGACCGGTTTTGACCGCCACAAAACCGCCTGATGAACAGTAAATTTGAAAAAAAACTTCAAAAAAATCTGATTTTTTTGGGATCTAATATGCTTACATGCGCAAGGTGCGGCCAACTTTTCATGCTCTTTCGACACTCTAGGAGCTGGTGAAAAATAAAACAAAATTTTGCTCACAAAAAAATAGCCAAAATTTTTTCTTTTTGCTAGAGCCCGTCCGATGTCATTTCATGACAAAATTTTGGTCGGACCTTGCGCATGTAAGCATACTGGACCCCAAACAATTTCAGATTTTTTTTTGATTTTTTTGAATTTACTATTCATCAGGCAGATATTTTTGTTTTTTACCACGAGCTCCTTGAGTGCCGAAAGAGAACGAAATTTTGTTCACATCTTGCGTACGCAGGCATATTCGACCCCAAAAAATTTCAGATTTTCTTGAAATTTTTTATCTTTTTTGTCGAATTTACTGTTCATCGGGCGGTTTTGTTGCGGTCAAAACCGGTCAACGTGCTCAAAATCTGGTTTAGGACCAAACTTATCCGGTTTTGAGACTTGAGGGACCAAATGTATACCAAAAAAATTTAAGGGATCAAGTCTATACTTTGTGGGAACTTGAGGGACAAAAAACATACTTTTCTCTTTAAAATATGTCGTTTCATTTGCACTATGCAATATACGTAGGTTTCAAAACATCTCTTGCTTGATAAAAAATCAATTACGACCATGAAATTATTTTTTAGAACTCAGATGAGTTTAGAATGATAATAATTTTACCTTAGATGGCCAAGTAACATGGAAAAGACCATGTTGCTCCATATAAGATAAATAATCTAATCGGTTAATTCAATGGTAGGTCCTAAATAAAATCCTTTAGGCATAACTGAGCTCTAATCTAGCAGTGCTTATAGTCGCCGCTAGGTAGTCTACAGATCTAGATGTAATTTTTATTATTTTTAGTGTTTGTTGTACTACCATGATTAAACATGAATAGATTGGAAGTTTTTCCCGCAAAGAAAAAAAGAACGGATAGGAGTTGCCCTGCATGTGATGGCATCACAGCCGGTGTAAAAGAGAATTGCTACTCTGCTTTGTACTTCCTTTTTCAAATCACGAATTTAGTTAGCATATGCTGGATTTCAATGTAACAACTATATCACCATACATACAATTACAAGGACGGCGTTTGGTGCTCCGGTGCATTTGCCCCCAATATGAACAGTAAACTAGGAAAAGATGCTCCAGAGTTGTGGGAGGATGAAAATTTCTTCGACCACTGACATTCTTTTTTGCGAGAATACTTCCAATCTATTCATCTCCAATCATAACAGTACTACAAACACCAGAAATAATAAAAATTACATCTAAATTCGTAGACCACGTAGCGACGATTACAAGCACTGAAGCGAGCCGAAGAATCTCTAGAGCAAAAAGACGCTCAAAATGACACTTCAAAAAAGACATTTTTGGAGACTCGATGTTGTTTTATCATATCTCTATAGCTCCTCTAATGTCATTTCACCACAAGAAGTTTTATGCTCCTAGCACACTCGAGCATCTTCGATGAAAAAAAAGAAATTTTAATTTTCTACTGTTATGTCAAATTGTTGATGGGAGTAGACGAGCCCAGGCTCATCATAGAATTATTGATACAATTACTTTTTAGTATCTAGACAAAATTTCTAAGTCTACCTTAAATATGAACAAAGAAATAAAAATATATTTTCATGGCATGCTTTGGAGTTTACGAATTGCTGGACTTTAGAAAATATGAAAATTAAAACAAAACCCAAAACCTAGATGTACAATAAAGTATAATGAATTAATGTTTTGATGAGTTGAGACATGGAACTCAATTCTTCAATTGGTGGTCATATCTAGGCCGGCAGTCAAATGGTACATACGAAGAAAATAAAAATATATGTGCAGATTCCAAATTAGATGCAAGGCATGCATATTCCGCGCTGCAAAGACAATGTATCGATTCGAGTGTGGTATGTCTATGATTACTCCGACAAAGAAAAAACTACTATTTTATGTCTAAAGATAAAAAACTTTTTTTATGTGCAACAATAATTTTTAAAATAATACTCATGTCAAGTATGCAATATCATTTTAGTTATGCTCAAATATAAAAGTCATAGAAAAACAATATGGGTGTAACCAGAGAATAAGGCTATCAGAGGAGTGAGTGAAAGATCCTGTAAAAAAAAGAGGAGTGAGTGAAAGGTGGGTGATTTTACAAAACTACTAATGAACGTATATTTGTAATTATAGATTTTTTCCTGTAGTATGCAGGCGGGATCCTAAAAGATCCCAATACTGCGATATATCCCTAAAACATAGTACAACATATATTAGTACCTAAGGGCATCTTTAAGACGGACCTATAAACCTCCCGTGATCGTCCGGACAGCGCTATTGGACCGTGGAAGCCATCCAATGCTGACCTGTATCGATCTGTGGGGCGATCTGGACGCGATTTTTTTCGTAAACCGGAGACAAAAGTGGGGGAGGTTTGCGGGAGTCCGGACCGATCCCAAACCCTTTCTAGCCATCCTGACCCGCCAAAAAAATCCTTCCCTCTCCCGTGCGCGCTCCCTCCCGGCGCGAGCTGCCTGCATTCATATCGCAGTAGAGCGCGCCGCCCCGCATTGAAGGCGGCTCGGGGCGGACGCGACCTCTCACTGCCTCCGCCATTGAAGCGGTGCGCCGGCCGAGAGCGCTGCCCGCTGGACGCTCGGCTAAACACGCCTCCTCGCCGCATTCATACACCTCCATTAATCCTACATGGAAGCCGAGAAACCTGCTCCGGCCGCACGTCCGTTCAGCAGTAGGCCAACATTAAACGCGACGGCTGAGCTCCTCCTATCCACTCTCTATTTAAATGAGGGCAGACGCCGGGTAAGAATCACACCCCTCCTCCGTCACTCCCCCACCTCCTCCTTCATCATTTTCTCCACCATTTCGATGGCATCCGACGAGCAGGAAGAGCAGCTCTCCGACATAAAAGCCGGCAAGGTGGCTCGCCGAGCCCGGCGGATACGAGCGAGGCAGCTCGCTGCTCCACCTCCCTTCCCTAGGCCGACGAAGCAAGTTGGCGCCCCAATCCGGCGCATGGTTCAGCAACTCGACGCTTCAAGCCAGCTCGCGTAGGAGTGGCGAGTTGCTCCAGGCTGGCATGGCGGCACGGGCATGGACGACGACGCGTCGTACCGCCCCTCCAGTGCCTACGACCCCGTCATCCGCCGTCGACGTGCCATGCAGGCAGAGAAAGAAGGCGGGTGCGCAGAGGAGATCGACGATTCGGTAGCCAGTGCATCTGCGTTCGCGTCCGCTGGCAACTTCGAGGGAAAGTAGAACATGGGAGCCCGCCGCCGCTTGGGTCCCAGGAAGGCCACCCCCGGCGCGCCGCCGGCTTGTACAGCCGGTGACGTGCCTCGTTTATTCTTTATCTTAGACCACCCTGGCCTAGGCATCCACGGAAGCACCCTTCCCATTTGACTGAAGCACCCTATTCGCCACACTGATGAGCGGCGCAACCGGACATAGGGAAGATACAGGGGAAGAATATGCCTCCAGAACTCCCGGTAGTCCGGTGACGAAGGGATCCGCAGCGACCGGTTGTAGAGTAGTGTAGTGTATCCGTGCCGTGGGAGTGGAGCTCCGCGCGATCGTACATTCACATAGTTTTAAGTTTTTAGTTAAAATATTTCCAAAATGTAACCGTTTGCGTCCGGTTTGTATGAAAACCGTCATGTTTGTATTCCGGCGAGTTTGCATGAAATCCGGCCGTGTTTGCATGATTTTCGTCCAGTTAGTTTGAATTGTTATAAACATGTATGCGGCTAGCGTTGGATGGCTGCCTCCCACGTTTGTGTGCGCGGACTAGTCCCCTCATGTCCGCGGATGGATGCAGGAGAATTTTTGCGGGTTGCCGTTGGAGATGCCCTGATGCTTTTGCTTGAACCTAGGTTATAAGATTAAATAACAATAAAAGGCCAGGTGAAATAGGAAAAACAACACGAGCGTGATGAAAACAATAGTTTGAGTGATAGAGAGAAAGGTTTCAGCAAAAAGATTCAACAATAATAAAGCACTAGATCATTGATGACGCTTGTTGCCGCGTCCGTCAGTTTTGTCAGTTAAATAATACAATATTTGTAAATATAAAAAGGCATGGACACAAGATGAATGAAACTTTTTCAAAAACTCGACCGTAACATTACTCAATTATCGAAGAGCAACTTTTTGCAAAAAAGTAATGTGGTACTAGAGGAGAGCTCGCATTTGCCTTGTGTCTAGTGGACTTGAAAGTTGATTCGAGTTTAGACTTACTGGTCGTGCCTTAATGTAGACTCTTGATGGGTACTTAATAATTGTATTCGAAGGTTTTTTGCAATGTACACAATCCTAATTTATTACTTATTTATATTCAACTATTTGTCGGGAGAGGAGACATGAGTTTGATTGACTTTGGCTGGATTTGTGCCATCAGTCAATTCATAAGTGGTCAATATACAAATTGGCTTGTTATATGAAAACATACACAACAATATATTACTAAAAGAAACTGTTAATAAGATGACAATTCACCAGGAGAAAACAAACATGTACATGCAATTTGACAACCTTTCAATGTTGATTTTAAGCATGGTGCGTCGATGAAATCTCCACTGATTTATACCCAGTGGACAACCATCTTCAACAACAGAAAATAAACTCTGCTCGATTCTTGAGGCATTATTACATCCATGGACGAAGATTCCTGAAGGAGGAATTTAATTAGGTAGGGAATAAAATAGCACTGACATGTACCATACAAGTAGCCTTGTGGTCTGTAGCAATAAGATCTTTCACTTATCTAAGAGCAATCTGACTGAATCTCTACAGTTTCTAAGCTCCGTTGAAATGGAGCGCTCTGGTTAAACTGGGGCTATGGAGCCGGTTGTCAGTCTCTGTAAATTCTGGTTTAACCATGTCGGCCCATGTGCCTTGCATCTGTGTCACTCGTTGGGAGCTGTGGTTTTACGTCGGTAATGGTGTTCGTCAGCAGTCTACGCATCCCCATTGGCAGTCTATCTCTGCACGCTCAGCCCCACCCGGCTTCGCATCGCCACGCTGCCTCCCCAATTTCCTCCGCTCGCCACCTGTGAGATCCCGTGGGATCTATCATCTCCCTCGCCGGTAAAAGCTCCTCCACCTCACCTGCTGGCCGAACCCTCTCCCTCTCCTCCCTTCCAAAGCCGACAGCCAAGGAGGCTCGTGCCAACAAAAATCAGAGAGGAGCTTGCCTGTGTTTACAAATCAAGGTGGGGAGCTTGAGATCCAGCGCCACCTGCCGGATCGACGAATGAAGCTCGGGATCCAGCGGCTAGGAGCAGCACCCTTGCTACACATCTTCCCCAGCTCATCTCCCGACGAGGACCGTGGTGGCTGCCTCCAACAACGCCAGTCGATGGGCTCCCCAGCTGCACCACATCCTCAGGTCGCCGTCTCCTACAACCGGCAACGCTGATCCGCGCGGGGAGGGCCTGGATCCCGCGCGTTGTGGCCACACGGCAATGCGGGGTATGAAGGTTGCTACACCCCACTTCGCGATGGACAGAGGGAGGGGAAGCTCCTCCGTCGGGCGTTCGCCGGCTCGCAGGTGAGCCGCCCCATGTGTCCCGCTTTTTCCGGCGTCCCTTCTCAGCTGCGGGAGCAGCAGTGGCTGCGTCGTCGTGCAGTTCACTAGCTGGTGCACACTCATGGGTGATTTATATATTCTCTTTGAGTATGGCGTGATAGGCCATGTATTTCTTCCTGGTTCGAGTTAATGATTCGAGCCGTCAGAATGTCATTTGGTTCATTGGTCTGTTTTTGCAGGTTTTGTGAATTCCATCTGAAGAGGTACTTTGAGTATAATATCATTTCAGGCATAACTCATATAGATTTCTCCTTCTTTTGCTGTCACTTTGTTACTGCTAGCCGAATTAGAATCCCATGGCGTGGCTAAATTCATGATAGAATCGCCAATAGTCTTAATTCCCCACACAACTATACAGTTAAATACATCAAAATATATGCAGGTAATCTTATTTGACAATAGTAGAGTTGTGTGGATTTGTTGCAATACGAATCTGATGCCTATGGCTGAGTATAGATCTGCATAACACTATTTTATTTATGAAGCATCGTTGGTGTATTTGTGTCCTCTTTTACTATTATTAATGCATGAGCGAATCTACGAGTGAGGATGCTCTTTTTAAAATCGTTTTGCATAACCTATATGGTGCAGACTCATGTTAAGATTCTTTCCAAGTCTGACATTTGTGATCTTTCTAAGCATTTGGAGTTTTTTCTAAGAGGATCCCTTGAAGTTTTATTTCCAAAGTACAAACACACTATTTGAACAACATATAGGCAGTTTAACAGTGTGATACTAAGTTTTCGAACCTGGCCAGCTTAGATGTACATCACTCTGAGCTAAGAGAATGATGGTCGTTGGCTTTAATATAACATAAAGCAGGGTGAAAGCCTTTTTTGGCTAAGAGAGTGATGGAAGAGTATAATGATTTTATTCAGGCTCAACGTCCCTAGCAGCGGTTGGACTATGGATACTACCATTTCTCCTGCCCGGCCTGTGATATTGGTGCTTGCTCCCCATACGGACTCACAGTTCTTCTCTCCGACTCCTCGCAATGGTCGTCGGCAAATGCCGGAAGGTTACTTATCATTTCTCCACCTATCCGGCGATTCCCCTGCAATGTCGTATGTGTTATTTCTGTTGTCTATGTGCATGTGGGAGGGAATTTTGGACCTAGGGGGCGTACGCAATGGCGGATGTGGTGTTAGCATGTATAGATCTGAATGGGCCGTAGAAGCACGAGAAGGAGCAGACGGCTCACATGAAACTATGACAGAATAGGCAAACAACCTACCACGACCAACAGAGAAACGGCGCGGCAAAGCGCGTGTGTACATCTAGTGATATTTGAAAGAAGTCACAATTTGGCAGCAATATATGATACGTGAAGAAGCCGTCCAAAATAGATCATCACGGAGAAGGGTCGACTTGCACAAAACAAATAATGTCCAAAGTGGCTACCGATGGGCAGTTGAACACCTTGCACCACATACAAAAAGAAAAGCTCACAGTTAGAGCATGTAATATCATGAGCAAGATGGACAATACAATCAGAAACTCAGAATATAATAACAAAAAAATAACTATCATAGGTCACATACTGGACACAGGATGGGACAAGGCACCATATGAGGCTAAAATTTTCACATAAGATTAACACATATTAGTAGTACGAAAATATATTTTACGTGGCAAAAGGAAACCATGTGTATCGCTGACATGTAGATGAATGGGATGCAAATAGATTGGTACGACCATAATATGTCTTTTTTAAAGATCAAAAAATGTCTTTTGACCTCTGTCTAGTCTAGATTAAAAAAAGCATATAGTTGGAGTAATAGTTTCAGCTGGAGTAACATTCCATGGAATTTTCAACTCTACCTGAATCAATTCAGAAGCTATTTTAGGTGTAATAAATGTCTAATATAGTAAGACTTGAAATAAGAGTTTTCCCACCTGCTTTTTATGTTCACCCGCGCACCCAATATTTCCCTTTCATAAGTCATAACCTGAATAACCGCGTGATTCATCAAGTAACCAGTACCGTGAAAAAAACAAGTGCATGTGAATAGCAAATACTCCTAGTAGTTGTAGTGCTTGTTAACTGATCCACCAATTGCTACCAAAACTAAATAACCTCAACTCACATCAACCTGAACCTGAAGAGATTGAAAGCGGCCGAGGCGAATGTATAGCCTGGAGTTTTTCAGATATAAAACGGTCACATATATATCCTATGGAACTGTGAAGTCCCAAAAATCAGAATCGGACGCGCAGAACAAGTATCAAACACTTGGCAGGCCTGAATGGTAATACTCTCAAGAGATTATTAGAAAGGGCATGGAGAGAAATCTCAACCAAGGGAGAAGACAGAAGGGTGCCAGATCAACATGGACGGGTCTGCACAAAATGAAGCTTGAGCCTTGAGATAATGATGAGAACCCATAGTGAAAAGGGCACATGGATGGTGGAAGAGCTGCTTGGTTCTGCTCCTGGAACAACGGGAGAGCATGAGGCGACGGAGCAGATATTTACAGGCGCACGAACTAAAGTAGGTATAGGCTGCCAAAGCAATAACATACCTCTACTAATCAACGCCGCGACTAGGGCACATCAACCGCTATGAAAGCTTCCTGGAACTACCATAAAAAAGCTTCTAGGAACTGATGCTTCAATGCTTCCTTCAATGCCGGCAAATCAAACATCGATCTGATTTCCGCCGTGCCGTTTCGCATGTTTCTGCCGCTTCAGTTGCCAAGATGTGCGAGGAGATCCCCGTTGGTCGCTGACTCCCGCATCATCGCCTCCCCGGAATTGCTTCGGCCCGCCTTCGCTCGATCGCCATCTCTCTTTGGACTGGACGTTTTTCCTAATCTTTTGAGCAGACTGATGTGTGATCCAACTGTTGAGTTGCTCGGTGGGCTTTGTCTGATGCTAGGCCCGCGAGCCATTTTTCTGCCATACCTCGCACCCCAAAAGGCCCCAGTTAATCAGAGAATATCGATTTTGTTTCAGGAGCAGCGGCCCATAGAACATCCAGCCCAGCTGCGGGAAGTGTTTCGCTGAGAAATTGATCCAACGGCCACGAAACATCTAGGGGATGGATTAGACGGTTCATAATGGTGAGGGCGTGAGAAGCCTCCTAGAGTGCACAGTTATAATGTCTTTATTTATAAATGTAAAGACATTTAGTTGTGAAAAAAATTCTGTGGCTTGAACACCCGATTTGATTTCCAAACTGAGAAAAATACGCAGGCCCGTAATGTAGTCGGCGGAGCACCGATCACCGTACATCCATTGTCGGTTCATCCGCGTGCATTATATAATTAAGTATATAAAAACCATTACATAACATCATGAATAGAAAAATGATCAAATTAAACCAAAGTACAGTAATGATCAAATGTTATTATTGAAAAAATAAATACATAAAGTTCATACATAGTTCTCATAAAACAACATACAACTCTCTAGAGCAACTAATTAAATCATACATTGAAACTAACATACAACTATGTAAAATATTTAAATGCAACAACAAATGCGATCAAAACCGCAACTAAGGTTACAATAGATCCAACAGCACAATGATATCAAGCCTCATTATCAGTGGCATGTTTTCTAATCTTTCTAATCTTTAAGCGCATTGCATCCATCTGGATCTTGTGATCATCGACGACATCGGCAACATGCAACTCCAATTTCATCTTCTCTTCTTCAACTCTTTTCATTTTTTTTCAAATAATTGTTTTCTTTTTCAACTAAATTTAACCTCTTGACAAGAGGGTCGGTTGGCATTTCCAGTTCATATACCTCCTAGATAAAGACATCTATGTCGAGTTGGTCGGCATAATTGTCATAAACACTAAATGAAACAAATAGTTATAAAAGAAAATATACCATATCCGAATCATAGACAAGACGAGAGCCGACGGGGGCGGATACCAAAACCATGGCACTATATAATAACAAACATTAATAAAAGTAAGAAAATCATACAAGTAGCTACCTAAATCATACAAGTAAGATTTTTTTTAAAATAAGATAAGAACAAAAGCCTCACCTGGTGCCGGCGACGAGATCGGCACGGACGATCGACGGCGGTGAGGACAAGGACGGGAAGGCACCCTACACATGTGCAAACTCTAAGAAGTTAATTTGAGCTCAAATTGTGCATCTAAATCAAATGAACTCCCACATACACTCCTCCACTAAAACCCACAAACCACTCTACGTCTAGAGCATTTGAAATGATCTAAACTAGCAGTGAGAGATGTAAGGATGAAGTTGCTAACCTTTTAGAACACTTGGATAGTTGGTGCACCTCCAAACCTAAACAAATCTTGGGGAAATTGTAGCTTGAAGAGGAGAAAGCTTAACTGTGGCTCATCGAACACCTCATGTGCATAGGAGGTGAGAATAGAGTAGCACACACCTCCCACACGCCGGCCGGCCAAAAAACAAAGGAGTGAGCGGCCAGAGACGAGCATATATAGGCATCTTTTTAGTCCCGGTTGGTGTCTAGAACCGGGACTGAAGTCTGACCTTTAGTCCTGGTTCTAGACTCTAACCGGGACTAAAGGGGTTGTGCCAGGAGCGAGGTCATTTAGTCCCGGTTGGTGGCTGGAACGGGGACTAAAGGTCCCAGCCAAACCGGGACTGGTACCTACTGAGGCCCGGCCGGCGTCCTGGCCGCTCGAACCGGGACTGATGCTCCCATTAGTCCCGGTTCGTAACACGACCGGGACTGTTGCTCTGATCTGGCAAAAACCAATGCCCTGTTTTCTACTAGTGGTAAGCCTCTACCTAGTATTCTCATATGTTTAGTAAATGATATGTGCGAAGATAGCACCAGCTTTGCGACAGGCTTAATATGCAATTATGCCCCTAAGTCGTGTCTTGACACGTGTGGGATATAGTCGCATATTGGGTGTTACAGTAAACTAGGAATAGATGCTTGAGAGTTATGGGAGGATGAACATTTCTTCGACCATTGACATTCTTTTTTGCGAGAATACTTCCAATCTATTCATCTCCAATTATAGCAGTACAAGAAACACCAGAAATAATAAAAATTACATCCAGATCCGTAGACCACCTAGCGACGACTACAAGCACTGAGTGAGGTGAAGAATCTACAGAGAAAAAACGCTCAAAAAGACACTTAAAAAGACATTTTTGGAGACTCGATGTTGTTTTATTATATCTCTATAGCTCCTCTAATGTCATTTCACCACAAGAAGTTTTATGCTCCTAGCACACTCGAGCATCTTCGATGAAAAAACAGAAATTTTAATTTTTTTACTGTTATGTCAAATTGTTGATGGGAGTAGATGAGCCCAGGCTCATATAGAATTATTTATACAATTACTTTTGTACAATTGTTGATGGGAGTTGATGGGAGCAGACGCCGGGCAAGAATCACACCCCTCCGCTGCTCCCCCATCTCCTCCTTCACCATTTTCTTCACCATGTCGATGGCATCCGACGGGCAGGAAGAGCAGTTCTCCGGCATAAAAGCCGGCATGGTGGCCCGCCCAGCCCGGCGGATACGAGCGAGGCAGCTCGCTGCTCCACCTCCCTTCCCTAGGCCGACGGAGCAAGTTGGCGCTGTCGTGGGAACAGATCTGACAGTAGAGATAGGGGGTACGTAGGAGAGGGCAGAGTCCTAGCTATGGCGAAGTTGTACACTCGGTTTTACGAGTTCAGGCCCCTCTCGGAGGAGGTAACAGCCCTACGTCTTGGTGCCGCGGAGGCTTATTGATTGGAGTGTTGAGTTACAGGGGGTGCGAACCCTTGTGCCAGAGGGGATGGGTGGCTTATATAGAGTGCGCCGACCCCTCACAGTCCTCAGTTACGCAAGGGTTCAATGAGGGAGTAAAGTCATGTACGTTACTGGTAACGCCCGCGTTTAATGACCTTTATGGAGGCGGGGTGAATGACCGATCGTTGCTATCTACAGGTGACCTTAGGTCTTCTGTCCTTCGAGTGGATTCTCGTATTCTGAGTGAATGATGACGGTCGAGTGGAATTGGGGTGTCCGAGTGGATCTTCTGTCGAGTGAGTTGCACTCTGTGATGATTCCAGTCGGTATCTTCTTTCTGTCTTTGTAGGCCTTGGCCTCTTGTGTGGTGCCCTTGGGAAGGGCATACAGGTCAGGCCTAAGACCCTACCCTAGGTACACGTCATCGTCATTAGCCCCCGAATGGATCGAGGACCGAGTGAAGAAGTATTGATGTCGATTTCAACCCGACTCAATGTCTCGGAGACACTTTCTTGGGAGCTTGAAAGTATGTTAGCAGTTTAATCCTTCGTTAGTCGCCTTGATCTATTCT
The DNA here is from genome assembly GCF_018294505.1 of Triticum aestivum. NCBI lineage: Eukaryota > Viridiplantae > Streptophyta > Magnoliopsida > Poales > Poaceae > Triticum > Triticum aestivum. The sequence continues at coordinate 183,268,398 of NC_057814.1, forward strand.
GGCTTCTGGAATTTCCGAGTGAAATACGTAACATGGTACTGAGCAGATTGGATTTGGGTATCTTTGGCGCGATCGACTGATTCGCTGCACCCAGATTTCATGGGATTCGAAAGTTGGAGAAGTGCGCGGGTCGGAGCGCGGCGCGGTAAGCGGGGCAAGTGGAGAGGGACTCCTCATCCTCGCGCCACCTTTTTCGCCACGTATCGAGCGGGCCCCGGTTGCGGGATGCGCTGAGATTGCGCGGGCCCATGAGTCAGTCACTCGGACGTGCGAGTATATAAGGCGACGCGACCGATGCGTGCAACAGTGTCCATCATTATCCCCTTTCTCCTTCGCCTCTCCACTTTGCTTCCTCCAGCACGGCGCCGTCTCGCTCGAATCCGTCGACCACTGCGGCAATGGCAAAGGACAAGACGAGGGCTCTGGAGCGCGCCAAGAAGACAACCAAGGAAAAGAAGCTAGCAAAGGGGTCGACCTCTCGATCCGCTCTACCGCCGGGTTGGATCCAAGGGGATTGGATCCCCTCGACGGTCTTAGAGGAGGATCTGGAGATGCTCATTGCCGCCGGGCTGATTGTGGAGGGATCTTGGAGGCTGTCGAAGGGGGAGTCCGAGCCCGCGCCACGCGACGGCGAGCGGGTCCTCCTCACAACCCATGTGGAAAGAGGTTTCTCCCTGCCTCCTCATCCATTCTTTCGTGGATTTTTGAATTTCTTTGGCGCTCAGATCCATCACTTTCCCCCCAACACCATATCATATCTTGCCGCATTTGTTTCGATGTGTGAGAACTTCCTGGGATGCCACCCACATTGGGGGTTATTCAAGCATATCTTTACTTGACGATCTCAGTCGGTGAAGAAAGCGAATCTGACTGACGAGAGGACTCATGTGATCCAAATGTATGGGGGCTAGGAATCCAAATGAGGGGCAGGAGTTCTTTCCCTCCCATGACCTTTCCTGAATCTGTTAGGGGGTGGCAGTCGACTTGGTTTTACTGAAAGGATCTCCCAACTCTAGGTCAGTCAACTGGTCTTCCCCCTTTCTCGCTGGAGAGACTCCACACTCCTCGTTCATTGACTGTAGAAGAGGAGGAGAAGGGTGAGGTGGCCATCCTAGTCGATGCGGTCGTTGCGCTGGTCCAGGGCGGAGTGACAGGCATGGATTTGCTGGAGGTGTTTCTCAGTCAATGCATCCAGCCCTTGCAAGCTCGCGACCACCCCATGTGGTTGTACTCAGGTACAGAAGACACCGCTCGGACCCATCCGGAGGAGGTCAAAGAGGAGATAGTGGCACAGTGGCTTTGGAGCATTACCGGGAACAAGACAACCCGCGCAGAGCAAAACGGATCTTGCCATTCGATGTTGAGCACCCTCCGGGAGAGGTCTGATATGACTTGTCGAGTGTTTCATCTTTTACTTTTCAATGTGCAGCTGTACTGGAATTTGACTGATCTGTGCAATATGTGCCTTGCAGGTATTCACAAAGATGTACTTGCCCGTGCCTAACGGAGAACAGCACCTCGGAGGAGCAGAGAGCGAGGGCGTGAGCGCCGATATTGATTATGCAGACGACAGTGACGATGACAACGACGACTCTGACGACGATGAGGAGGTCGAGTCTCCACCACGCACCGAGCGACGTACCAAGCAATCACAAGATTCCGCAGCTGACCACAGCAAGGCAGCGGCGTCGAGTGCGAGGACTCCAAAGCGCACTCGGACGTCGACTCCCGATCCGACGGAGAAAACCGCCAAGCAAGCCAAGGTCATTCCTCCTAAACCTCGGAAGGCTCTGCCCAGGATCAAAGTTACTGTGCCTATCGCTTCAGCGTAAGTGTTTCTTCTTCTTCTTTTTTTCATTGCTGTTGTGGACCTTCTTGCTTATTTGACCGAGTGTGATTCTGGGTCTCCAGGGCTGCAACCTTTGGGACGTCCCATATGGAAAGATGATGAGCAGGCTGACACGGAGACTGCAGACGCGACCACTTCTCGAGCAGGTGAGAACAGCTCACACCTTGTCAATTGTCCCGGCGGTCGATTGAAATCTTACTATTGAGTGACTACAATGACAGCAGACGTTATCCAACTTCCAGACGACGAGGAGGAGGAGCCTCCAAGGGGTGTAGGAGGAAGAGGCAGGGCCTCGACCACCTCGCGGAACCCCGCCCGGAGGGTGTCTTCCAGTCGGGCGTCTCATCCGCCGCCCGAACCTATTGTTCAAGAACTCGGTGGCTCGTCTCGAGTTGGTGTCTCTTTTGCTGACGCGTTGTTGACTGCCCAATCTCCGATGTCGACTGCCCAAGCTACTAGTCCGACTGGGCAGCTGAAGGAAATATGCCCTAGAGGCAATAATAAAGCTGTTATTTTATATTTCCTTATATCATGATATAAATGTTTATTATTCATGCTAGAATTGTATTAACCGGAAACTTGATACATGTGTGGATAGATAGACAAAACACAGTGTCCCTAGTAAGCCTCTACTAGACTAGCTCGTTAATCAAAGATGGTTAAGTTTCCTAACCATAGACATGTGTTGTCATTTGATGAACGGGATCACATCATTAGGAGAATGATGTGATGGACAAGACCCATCCGTTAGCTTAGTATAATGACCGTTAAGTTTTATTGCTATTGCTTTCTTCATGACTTATACATATTCCTTTGACTATGAGATTATGCAACTCCCGGATACCGGAGGAATACCTTGTGTGCTATCAAATGTCACAACGTAACTGGGTGATTATAAAGATGCTCTACAGGTATCTCCGAAGGTGTTTGTTGGGTTGGCATAGATCGAGATTAGGATTTGTCACTCCGAGTATCGGAGAGGTGTCTCTGGACCCTCTCGGTAATGCACATCATAATAAGCCTTGCAAGCAATGTGACTAATGAGTTAGTTGCGGGATGATGCATTACAGAACGAGTAAAGAGACTTGCCGGTAACGAGATTGAACTAGGTATGAAGATACCGACGATCGAATCTCGGGCAAGTAACAAACCGATGACAAAGGGAATAACATATGTTGTCATTGCGGTTCGACCGATAAAGATCTTCGTAGAATATGTGGGAGCCAATATGAGCATCCAGGTTCCGGTATTGGTTATTGACCGGATAGGTGTCTCGGTCATGTCAACTAGTTCTCTAACCCGCAGGGTCCGCACGCTTAACGTTCGATGACGATTTGTATTATATGAGTTATGTGATTTGGTGACCGAATGTTGTTCGGAGTCCCGGATGAGATCACAGACATGACGAGCAGTCTCGAAATGGTCGAGAGGTAAATATTGATATATTGGATGATAGTATTCGAACACCGGAAGTGTTCCGGAGTGTATCGGGTACATATCAGAATACGG
>NC_057814.1:183271944-183277936 GCF_018294505.1 Triticum aestivum
GGAACCCCCTGGGGGAAGATATGGGCCATATGGGTCATGTGAGGGAGGCACACCAGCCCACAAAGGGGTGGCGCGTGATACGTCTCCAACGTATCTATAATTTTTTATTGTTCCATGCTATTATATTATCTGTTTTGGATGTTTAATGGGCTTTATTGTGCACTTTTATATTACTTTTGGGACTAACCTACTAACCGGAGGCCCAGTGCAAATTGTTGTTTTTGCCTATTTCAGTGTTTCGTAGAAAGGAAATATCAAACGGAGTCCAAACAGAATGAAACCATTAGGAGAATCGTTTTTGGAACAAACACAATCCAAGAGACTTGGAGTGGACGTCAAGGAAGAAACAAGGCGGCCACGAGGTAGGAGGGTGCGCCTAGGGGGGTAGGCGCGCCCCCCACCCTCGTGGGCCCCTCGTGGCTCCACCGACCTACTTCTTTCGCCTATATATACTCATATACCCCGAAAACATCCAGGAGCACCACGAAACCTTATTTCCACCGCCGCAACCTTCTGTACCCGTGAGATCCCATCTTGGGGCCTTTTCCGGCGCTCTGCCGGAGGGGGAATCGATCACGGAGGGCTTCTACATCAACACCATAGCCTCTCCGATGATGTGTGAGTAGTTTACCACAGACCTTCGGGTCCATAGTTATTAGCTAGATGGCTTCTTCTCTCTCTTTGATTCTCAATACCAAGTTCTCCTCGATCCTCTTGGAGATCTATTCGATGTAATACTTTTTGCGGTGTGTTTGTCGAGATCCGATGAATTGTGGGTTTATGATCAAGATTATCTATGAACAATATTTGATTCTTCTCTGAATTCTTTTATGTATGATTTGATATCTTTGCAAGTCTCTTCGAATTATCAGTTTGGTTTGGCCTACTAGATTGATCTTTCTTGCAATGGGAGAAGTGCTTAGCTTTGGGTTCAATCTTGCGGTGTCCTTTCCCAGTGACGGCAGGGGCAGCAAGGCACGTATTGTATTGTTGCCATCGAGGATAAAAAGATGGGGTTTATATCATATTGCTTGAGTTTATCCCTCTACATCATGCCATCTTGCTTAATGCGTTACTCTGTTCATATGAACTTAATACTCTAGATGCATGCTGGATAGCGGTCGATGTGTGGAGTAATAGTAGTAGATGCAGAATCATTTCGATCTACTTGTCACGGATGTGACGCCTATATACATGATCATGCCTAGATATTCTCATAACTATACGCTTTTCTATCAATTGCTCGACAGTAATTTGTTCACCCACCGTAAGATATGTTATCTTGAGAGAAGCCACTAGTGAAACCTATGGCCCCCGGGTCTCTTTTCTATCATATTATATCTCTTTTATTTACATCGCATCTCGTTTACTATTTTGCAATCTTTACTTTTCAATCTATACAACAAAAATACCAAAAATATTTATCTTATTATCTCTATCAGATCTCACTTTTGCAAGTGGCCGTGAAGGGATTGACAACCCCTTTATCGCGTTGGTTGCAAGGTTCTTATTTGTTTGTGCAGGTACTAGGCGACTTGCGTGTAACTGTAACACCCTGGGAATCATGCTACAGTAACTCCCTGTGATTAAGCTAATCATGTTGCTAAACAGGGCTTGATCACATTTGAATCACCTTCCTTTTCTAACTCCTAGTTCAAACTTCAAATATAATTAAAGTGAAAAATAAAAGTTTTCAAAAACTCAAACAAAAATGTTCTGTGGGTGCTAAATAATACACTGGCAATTATGGTGGAGAAAAATCCTTTTTATAAAATGCCTAAATACTTTAAATGAAATAAAACAGAAAAGGAAATAAACAAATAAAAGGAAAACAGAAAACAAAACAGAACAGAAAAGAAAAAAAGGAGAAGGCCCGTTCCCCACTGCACCCCGGCCCAAACTGGGCCGCCACCCCTGAACCCCCCCGGCCCAGTCGCCCCAGCCCACTCTCCCCCCCCGCGTCCCCTTCCCTGTTCCCCCGACCGGGTCGGAACAGGGGCGCGCGCTCCCGCCCGACCACCTCGCCGGCACCGACGCCAGAGAGGATAAGGGCGCCAGCGGCCCCCGCTCCCTCGGGCCTCTCTCCCACTCACCCCGCTCACTCCCTCGGCCTCTGCGCCTCTCCCCCGCCAGATCCACCTCTCTCTCCCCTTCGATCCCCTCTGCCCGCGCGTGCTCGCCGCCGTTCACCGTCGAACTCGCGGCCACCGTGCCCCGATCGCCCCGACGACGTGCCCGGACGACTCCCCGCCGTCGACTACGTCGACTACGCCCTCGGGAACGAGCCGAGCGCCTCTGCACCGGCCTCCCCGAGCTCGTCTTCAACCTACGGCCGCCGTCGTTCGTCGCCGATTCCGGCTACCCCGCGCCCTCCCCGAGCTCACTGCCACTCCCTACAGCCTCGCAGTGAGCCTCTCCTTCTCCTCCCCCTCTCCGTTAGCTCACTCGCGCTCCGTAGCTGCTTCCCCACGCGCGCCCGAACGCCACGCCGCGGAGCTCGCCGCCGGCGTGTCTCCGGTGACCAAATGGTCACGGGCGTAGGCCCGCTAGCCCGACCGCACCGTGCCGCACCCGCCTAGGTACTTAGTTCGGCTGTTCGCGCGCTCTAACGCAGCTTCCGTCGGGCACCCGTAGCACCTCGCCGCCGGCGAGCTCGTAGCGGTCGTCTCCGGCCGTTCCAGCCCCTCCGACCACCGCCGTTGGACGCGCGACGTCGAGCCGCGTCGAACGCGCCAAGCCCCGCCCCCGCAAACCCACCGAGGGTGAAACCCGTACCCCTCCCGAGTCGCGCCGCCGTGCGTTTGGTCGCCGGCGTTGCTCCGGCGCCGGCCGCCGACGTGGCACACCTGGGGCCACCCCTGGGTCATTGCCATTGGCCCCACGGGCCCCAGTTGACTGGGTTGACCCAGTCAACTGCTGACTGGGCAGGCCCAGTCACTGACATGCGGGCCCCGCCGCAGAAATTAAAAAAATAAAGAAAAAGAAAATGTTTTATAAATAAAAATAATTAGTTTAACTAAACACTCACTGACATGTGGGGCCCACCCCTCTAATTATACTATTAGATTAGTTTAAATAGATATTAGACTAACAGAGGCTGACATGTGGGTCCCACTGGACCCACCTGTCTGGTTTGACTGGTCAGCCGACCTATTGACTTGCTGACGTCAGCATTGCCTCATGCTGACGTCATAATTCATTTTTCTTAATATAAATAATTCCAGAAATTCAAATAAACTTTGAAAATTCATATCTTTTAAACCGTAGCTCGGATGAAAATGTTTTCTATATGAAAGTTGCTCAGAACGACGAGACGAATCTGGATACGCAGTCCGTTCGTCCACCACACCTCCCTAACCTATCGAACTAGCAACTTTCCCCCTCCGGTCCGACTGTCCGAAAACGCGAAACATCGGGAATACCTCCCGGATGTTCCCCCCCTTCACCGGTACCACCTACTGTCGCGTTAGGACACCCCTAGCACCGATCACTGTCATGTCACGCATCGTCATGCTTATGTTTGCATTGTATTTACTGTTTCTTCCCCCTCCTCTCTCCGGTAGACTACGAGACCGACACTGCTGCTGCCCAGTTCGACTACGGAGTTGACGACCCCTCCTACTTGCCAGAGCAACCAGGCAAGCCCCCCCCTTGATCACCAGATATCGCTTACTCTTCTCTATACTGCTTGCATTAGCGTACTGTAGCATGTTACTGCTTTCCGATATCCTATCCTGATGCATAGCCTATCCTTGCTACTACTGTTGTTACCTTTACCTGCAAATCCTACATGCTTAGTATAGGATGCTAGTTTTCCATCAGTGGCCCTACATTCTTGTCCGTCTGCTGTGCTATACTAACGGGCCGTGATCACCTGGGCGGTGATCACGGGTATATACTTATATACTATATACATGACACATGTGATGACTAAAGTCGGGTCGGCTCGTAGGAGTACCCGCAAGTGGATCTTTGTGGCGGAGCGACAGGGCAGGTGGAGACCGCCTAGGTGAGAGGTGGGCCTGGCCCTGGTCGGCGTTCGCGGATACTTAACACGCTTAACGAGATCTTGGTATTTGATCTGAGTCTGGCCATTTGGTCTATACGCACTAGCCATCTACGCGGGAGTAGTTATGGGTATCCCGGCGTCGTGGTATCAGCCGAAGCCTTCTTGACGTCAGCGACTGAGTGGCGCGTGCCGGATTGGACTGGAACGCCACTAGGCTAGGTCTGCTTCCGGCCGCGTACGCAACGTGCAGGTGTGCATAGGGCGATGGGCCCAGACCCCTGCGCGCATAGGGTTAGACCGGCGTGCTGACCTCTCTGTTGTGCTTAGGTGGGGCTGCGACGCGTTGATCTTACGAGGCCGGGCATGACCCAGAAAAGTGTGTCCGGCCAAATGGGATCGAGCGTGTTGGGTTATGTGGTGCACCCCTGCAGGGAAGTTTATCTATTCGAATAGCCGTGTCCCTCGGTAAAAGGATGACCCGGAGTTGTACCTTGAGCTTATGACAACTAGAACTGGATACTGAATAAAATACACCCTTCCAAGTGCCAGATACAACCCGGTGATCGCTCTCTAACAGGGCGACGAGGAGGGGATTGCCGGGTAGGATTATGCTATGCGATGCTACTTGGAGGACTTCAATCTACTCTCTTCTACCTGCTGCAAGATGGAGATGACTAGAAGCGTAGTCTTCGACAGGACTAGCTATCCCCCTTTTATTCTGGCATTCTGCAGTTCAGTCCACTGATATGCCCCTTTATACATATACCCATGCATATGTAGTGTAGCTCCTTGCTTGCGAGTACTTTGGATGAGTACTCACGGTTGCTTCTCTCCCTCTTTCCCCCCTTCCTATCTATCTGATTGTCGCAACCAGATGTTGGAGTCCAGGAGCCAGACGCCACCGTCGACGACGACACCTACGACACTGGAGGTGCCTACTACTACGTGCAGGCCGCTGACGACGACCAGGAGTAGTTAGGAGGTCCCAGGCAGGAGGCCTTGCCTTTTCGATCGTTGCTACTTTTGTGCTAGCCTTCTTAAGGAAACTTGTTTAACTTATGTCTGTACTCAGATATTGTTGCTTCCGCTGACTCGTCTATGATCGAGCACTTGTATTCGAGCCCTCGAGGCCCCTGGCCTTTATTATGATGCTTGTATGACTTATTTATGTTTTAGAGTTGTGTTGTGATATCTTCCCGTGAGTCCCTGATCTTGGTCGTACACATTTGCGTGCATGATTAGTGTACGGTCAAATCGGGGGCGTCACAAGTTGGTATCAGAGCCGACTGCCTGTAGGAATCCCCCTTTCCACACTCCTTGGACGAAGTCGAGTCTAGACATTATAAAACTTTTACTAACATGGCTGTGTGTCTTACGGGCCCACGTCGCCATTGGGTGGTACTAGGATCTTTTACTCCTCGACCTTTACTCTGGGACTCTGAACTCTCTTCTACTCGGGTTAAACGAATTTACTAACTTTAACACTAGGATCCCGTGACCGTGTTCACCCCAAAGTTGGATAAGCCATAGTTGTTTCTTAGAATAGTATTTTGAACAATTCACACACTGTCATTTGACTCCTTTGAAACGTCTTTGCTTTCAGATGGAACCCACGAGGCAGGTCGTTCGCCACACGATGGCCATTGGTGCCTCGGGATCACCTGCGGTGCTAGCTGAGATGATGACCTATCTGGGTTATCGCTGGCACCCTGAGTACACCGTCTACGAGGAGTACCAGGACTTTAACCAGGAGCAGTACCGTGCCATCGTCCACCTCTACTCTCGGGAGTATGACTCCACTACTGTGCTGCACACCGCACATGGTGTTGGTGTGACCATCGATATGGCTGTCCACGATGCTGCCTATGCTGCTCTGACACGTCTTCGTGGAGAGTATCAGGAGTTGGACACCTCCCCTTTCAGGCACATTGCTATCGCATCTGATGTTGGTGCGGAGGGATACTATACTGCTGCCTACTCCAC
>NC_057814.1:183279384-183279929 GCF_018294505.1 Triticum aestivum
TCTGCCTACACCACCGTCCAGGCAGTCAAGACTTCCAGCTCCACCATCCCAAGCTCCTGTTCCCACTCCGAATAATGGCTTGTGCTTCAGGTGTGGTCAACCAGGACACCGTGCTAAAGAATGTAACCAGAACCAGAATCAACTGGCCCTTCCAGCAACTGGCCGTGGTAACAATCAACCCCGCAACAACAATGCTAAGTCTTATGGTCGTGCTCATGCCAACCACGTTGATCTCAACGAAGCTCAAGACCAGCCTGCTACTGTGATGGGTACACTCCTCGTAAATTCAGTACCAGCATCCGTTTTATTTGATACAGGTGCATCGCATTCATTCATGTCAGAAGATTTTGCATACAAGCACGACGTTAAATGTGAGGAGATGAACACCTCTGTATTGGTCAAAACCCCCGTGGGACAGTGTCAGACCTCCTTGGTTGGCATCTATGTCCCCGTGGAAATCGAACGGCTGGAATTCTATGCCTCTCCCATTATCCTGAAGTCGTCTAACATCGACCTCATTTTGGGTATGGATTGGTTGAAAGCGC
>NC_057814.1:183284198-183315791 GCF_018294505.1 Triticum aestivum
CTCTGCGCCTCTCCCCCGCCAGATCCACCTCTCTCTCCCCTTCGATCCCCTCTGCCCGCGCGTGCTCGCCGCCGTTCACCGTCGAACTCGCGGCCACCGTGCCCCGATCGCCCCGACGACGTGCCCGGACGACTCCCTGCCGTCGACTACGTCGACTACGCCCTCGGGAACGAGCCGAGCGCCTCTGCACCGGCCTCCCCGAGCTCGTCTTCAACCTACGGCCGCCGTCGTTCGTCGCCGATTCCGGCTACCCCGCGCCCTCCCCGAGCTCACTGCCACTCCCTACAGCCTCGCAGTGAGCCTCTCCTTCTCCTCCCCCTCTCCGTTAGCTCGCTCGCGCTCCGTAGCTGCTTCCCCACGCGCGCCCGAACGCCACGCCGCGGAGCTCGCCGCCGGCGTGTCTCCGGTGACCAAATGGTCACGGGCGTAGGCCCGCTAGCCCGACCGCACCGTGCCGCACCCGCCTAGGTACTTAGTTCGGCTGTTCGCGCGCTCTGACGCAGCTTCCGTCGGGCACCCGTAGCACCTCGCCGCCGGCGAGCTCGTAGCGGTCGTCTCCGGCCGTTCCAGCCCCTCCGACCACCGCCGTTGGACGCGCGACGTCGAGCCGCGTCGAACGCGCCAAGCCCCGCCCCCGCAAACCCACCGAGGGTGAAACCCGTACCCCTCCCGAGCCGCGCCGCCGTGCGTTTGGTCGCCGGCGTTGCTCCGGCGCCGGCCGCCGACGTGGCACACCTGGGGCCACCCCTGGGTCACTGCCAGTGGCCCCCACGGGCCCCAGTTGACTGGGTTGACCCAGTCAACTGCTGACTGGGCAGGCCCAGTCACTGACATGCGGGCCCCGCCGTAGAAATTAAAAAAATAAAGAAAAAGAAAATGTTTTATAAATAAAAATAATTAGTTTAACTAAACACTCACTGACATGTGGGGCCCACCCCTCTAATTATACTGTTAGATTAGTTTAAATAGATATTAGACTAACAGAGGCTGACATGTGGGTCCCACTGGACCCACCTGTCTGGTTTGACTGGTCAGCCGACCTATTGACTTGCTGACGTCAGCATTGCCTCATGCTGATGTCATAATTCATTTTCTTAATATAAGTAATTCCAGAAATTCAAATAAACTTTGAAAATTCATATCTTTTAAACCGTAGCTCGGATGAAAATGTTTTCTATATGAAAGTTGCTCAGAACGACGAGACGAATCTGGATACGCAGTCCGTTCGTCCACCACACCTCCCTAACCTATTGAACTAGCAACTTTCCCCCTCCGGTCCGACTGTCCGAAAACGCGAAACATCGGGAATACCTCCCGGATGTCCCCCCCCCTTCACCGGTACCACCTACTGTCGCGTTAGGACACCCCTAGCACCGCTCACTGTCATGTCACGCATCGTCATGCTTATGTTTGCATTGTATTTACTGTTTCTTCCCCCTCCTCTCTCCGGTAGACTACGAGACCGACACTGCTGCTGCCCAGTTCGACTACGGAGTTGACGACCCCTCCTACTTGCCAGAGCAACCAGGCAAGCCCCCCCCTTGATCACCAGATATCGCCTACTCTTCTCTATACTGCTTGCATTAGCGTAGTGTAGCATGTTACTGCTTTCCGATATCCTATCCTGATGCATAGCCTATCCTTGCTACTACTGTTGTTACCTTTACCTGCAAATCCTACATGCTTAGTATAGGATGCTAGTTTTCCATCAGTGGCCCTACATTCTTGTCCGTCTGCTATGCTATACTAACGGGCCGTGATCACCTGGGCGGTGATCACGGGTATATACTTATATACTATATACATGACACATGTGATGACTAAAGTCGGGTCGGCTCGTAGGAGTACCCGCAAGTGGATCTTTGTGGCGGAGCGACAGGGTAGGTGGAGACCGCCTAGGTGAGAGGTGGGCCTGGCCCTGGTCGGCGTTCGCGGATACTTAACACGCTTAACGAGATCTTGGTATTTGATCTGAGTCTGGCCATTTGGTCTATACGCACTAGCCATCTACGCGGGAGTAGTTATGGGTATCCCGGCGTCGTGGTATCAGCCGAAGCCTTCTTGACGTCAGCGACTGAGTGGCGCGCGCCGGATTGGACTGGAACGCCACTAGGCTAGGTCTGCTTCCGGCCGCGTACGCAACGTGCAGGTGTGCATAGGGCGATGGGCCCAGACCCCTGCGCGCATAGGGTTAGACCGGCGTGCTGACCTCTCTGTTGTGCTTAGGTGGGGCTGCGACGCGTTGATCTTACGAGGCCGGGCGTGACCCAGAAAAGTGTGTCCAGCCAAATGGGATCGAGCGTGTTGGGTTATGTGGTGCACCCCTGCAGGGAATTTTATCTATTCGAATAGCCGTGTCCCTCGGTAAAAGGACGACCCGGAGTTGTACCTTGAGCTTATGACAACTAGAACTGGATACTGAATAAAATACACCCTTCCAAGTGCCAGATACAACCCGGTGATCGCTCTCTAACAGGGCGACGAGGAGGGGATTGCCGGGTAGGATTATGCTATGCGATGCTACTTGGAGGACTTCAATCTACTCTCTTCTACCTGCTGCAAGATGGAGATGACCAGAAGCGTAGTCTTCGACAGGACTAGCTATCCCCCTTTTATTCTGGCATTCTGCAGTTTAGTCCACTGATATGCCCCTTTATACATATACCCATGCATATGTAGTGTAGCTCCTTGCTTGCGAGTACTTTGGATGAGTACTCACGGTTGCTTCTCTCCCTCTTTCCCCCTTCCTATCTATCTGATTGTCGCAACCAGATGTTGGAGTCCAGGAGCCAGACGCCACCGTCGACGACGACACCTACGACACTGGAGGTGCCTACTACTACGTGCAGGCCGCTGACGACGACCAGGAGTAGTTAGGAGGTCCCAGGCGGGAGGCCTTGCCTTTTCGATCGTTGCTACTTTTGTGCTAGCCTTCTTAAGGCAACTTGTTTAACTTATGTCTGTACTCAGATATTGATGCTTCCGCTGACTCGTCTATGATCGAGCACTTGTATTCGAGCCCTCGAGGCCCCTGGCTTGTATTATGATGCTTGTATGACTTATTTATGTTTTAGAGTTGTGTCGTGATATCTTCGCGTGAGTCCCTGATCTTGGTCGTACACATTTGCGTGCATGATTAGTGTACGGTCAAATCGGGGGCGTCACAGTAACCTCCTACTAGATTGATACCTTGGTTCTCAAAAACTGAGGGAAATACTTACACTACTTTGATGCATCACCCTTTCCTCTTCAAGGGAAAACCAACGCATGCTCAATAGGTAGCAAGAACGATTTCTGGCGCCGTTGCCGGGGAGGCTTACGCCAAGTCAAGTCAAGATTTGATCTCCCGACAACTCGCTGATTTCTGGCGCCGTTGCCGGGGATATCTACGCACAAGTCAAGACATACCAAGTACCCATCACAAACTCTTATCCCTCGCATTACATTATTTGCCATTTGCCTCTCGTTTTCCTCTCCCCCACTTCACCCTTTCCGTTTTATTCGCCCTCCTTCCCTTCGATCTTGTGTTACCATGTGCCTTCTATTTGCTTGCATCTTTGCTTGCTAAAAATCTATTGATATGGATCCACTTAAAGTGTTCTACTTGGATCATCTTCGATCCTTATGCGCTCGTGCTGAAACCCCAACTAGCCTAGTTGATGGGAAATCTTTAGATGAGCAAGCTCATTTTGTGCGTCATCGTTTGTCTAAAAAGGGGAAGCTCTTACGGTATCAAATAAATAGTTTGCTATGCTATGCTTGGAATCTTTGTGAAATTTATGATTTTACTTGTTGCTCTAAGAACCCTAAAAAACACCTTCCCTACCTATGTGAGTTTAATGATAATGAAATCTTATCTTCTTATGGAAAGGGTGTTTATAGTTACTATGATATCGAACAAATTGAAGAATTTGTCGTTTTTAAGGGTGCTCATGAAGTTGCTTCTTTGATTGAAAAGTATGATATTACTCTCTACAAATATGAAAATTCTGACATACTTAAATATTGCTATGAAAACTATGCTCATAATGCCTATGTTAAGGAATTTATTGAGAGAATGACTGTTGCTTTGGAAGAAAATAATGATATGCATGAATCTATAGATAATGATGATTCCGATGGTTTGATTGAAATATCCCTTGATGAACATGATGCTTGCTATTCTTGTGGCCATGATGCCAATATTTATGAAGATGAATTTGCTATAACTCCTTATGTTAAACATGAGATCGTTGCTATTGAACCCATACTTGATAGTTCCTTCGATGAAAAGCATGATTGCAATGATGTTACTATAAATTCTCTTGATGTCAATTGTGCTAATAATATGAAAAACCCTAAGCTTGGGGATGCTATTTTTGCTATGTCTACTACTTGATGCAATGCTCATGATTGGGGTGATTCTTCTTATGATCTTGAAAATTTATTTAAGCCCCATGATGAATATGAGATTGATAATAGTGTTTGCGATAATATTGAAAGTGGGTTTGGAAGAGTGTCAACTTTAGATCCCACATATTTGGAGAATGTTCAATCTTATGGTATTTTTGATAAAAGTGGGTTTGGAGAGGTCATGACTTTAGTTAATGTTAATCCCACTATTTTGGAAGAGTGTCAACTTCGCATGCATGTGGATCGTGTTGAAAATATTTTATGTGATAGCTATTTTGTTGAATTTTCTTATGATTCCACATGTAATTATTATGAGAGAGGAAAATATGGTTGTAGAAATTTTCATGATAATAAATTACCTCTCGTTATGTTGAGATTGCTATTGTTTCTTTCCGCTTCCTTGCATATGCTAGTTTTTGCTTGCTATGATAATTTGTTTGCCTATAAGACGCCTATGCATAGGAAGAATGTTAGACTTAGATGTGTTTGTCATGTGTTTCATGATGCTCCCTTTGCGCTTCAATTCTTGTCTTTCATGTGAGCATCATCGAAATCTCAATGCCTAGCTAAGGGCGTAAAACGATAGCGCCTGTTGGGAGGCAACCCAATTTAATTTTTGTTCTTTGCTTTTTGTTCCTGTTTAGTAATAAATATTTCATCTAGCCTGTGGTTAGATGTGGTTTTGTGTTTTAATTAGTGTTTGTGCCAAGTAAAACCTTTAGGATAACCTACGGTGATAGTAAATTTGATCTTGCTGAAAAACAGAAACTTTTGCGCGCACGAGATTAGTTTTCATAAATCACAGAAACGTGCTTTTCAGTTGATTCTCTTTGCATAAGATTAATAAACAAATCACCCAGGACTTCCTAATTTGGTAGAATTTTTGGGGTTCCAGAAGTATTCAAAAATTACAGATTGGTACAGACTGTTATGTTTTTGACAGATTCTGTTTTTCGTGTGTTGTTTGCTTATTTTGCTGAATCTATGGCTAGTATTGGGTGGTATGAACCATAGAGAAGCTGGAATATAGTAGGTTTAACACAAATATAAATAAAGAATGAGTTCATTAAAGTACCTTAAAGTGGTGGTTTCTTTTCTTATACTAACGAAGCTCATAAGATTTTCTGTTGAGTTTTTTGTTGTGAAGTTTTCAAGTTTTGGGTAAAGATTTGATGGATTTTGGAACAAGGAATGGCAAGAGCCTAAGCTTGGGGATGCCCAAGGCACCCCTGTGATGCCTCCGATTTGACTGTACACTAATCATACACGCAAATGTGTACGATCAAGATCAGGGACTCACGGGAAGATATCACAACACAACTCTAAAAATAAAATAAGTCATACAAGCATCATAATACAAGCCAGGGGCCTCGAGGGCTCGAATACAAGTGCTCGATCATAGACAAGTCAGCGGAAGCAACAATATCTGAGTACAGACATAAGTTAAACAAGTTTTCCTTAAGAAGGCTAGCACAAACTGGGATACAGATTGAAAGAGGCGCATGCCTCCTGCCTGGGATCCTCCTAAACTACTCCTGGTCGTCGGCGATAGCCTGCACGTAGTAATAGGAACCCTTGGTGTAGTAGGAGTCGTCGTCGACGATGGCGTCTGGCTCCTGGGCTCCAGCACCTGGTTGCGACAACCAGGTAGAATGGAAAGGGGGAAAAGAGGGAGAAAAGCAACCGTGAGTACTCATCCAAAGTACTCGCAAGCAAGGATCTACACTACATATGCAGGGGTATCTGTGTAAAGGGGCAATATCGATGGACTGAACTGCAAAATGCCAGAATAAGAGGGGGATAGCTAGTCCTGTCGAAGACTACACTTCTGGCAGCCTCCATCTTGCAGCATGTAGAAGAGAGTAGATGGTAAGTTCACCAAGTAGCATCGCATAGCATAATCCTACCCGGCGATCCTCTCCTCGTCGCCCTGTTAGAGAGCGATCACCGGGTTGTATCTCACACTTGGAAGGGTGTGTTTTATTAAGTATCCGGTTCTAGTTGTCATAAGGTCAAGTACAACTCCGGGTCGTCCTGTTACCGAAGATCACGGCTATTCGAATAGATAAACTTCCTTGCAGGGGTGCACCACATTACCCGACACGCTCGATCCCCTTTGGCCGGACACACTTTGCTGGGTCATGCCCGGCCTCGAAAGATCAACACGTCGCAGCCCTACCTAGGCACAACACAGAGGTCAGCACGTCGGTCTAAATCCTATGGCACAGGGGTCTGGGCCTATCGCCCATTGCACACCTGCACGTTGCGAACGCGACCAGAAGCAGACCTAGCCTCCGTAATACAAGAGCGGGCGTTCCAGTCCAATCCGGCGCGCGCCGCTCAGTCGCTGACGTCACGAAGCCTTCGGCTGGTACCACGACGCCGGTTGCCTATATCTTGTCCCACGTGGCGGTTAGTGCGTATAAGGTCAACGACCCAACTCAGATCAAATACCAAGATCTCGTTAAGCGTGTTATTAAGAAGTAACCGCGGACGCCGACCAGGGCCAGGCCCACCTCTCTCCTAGGTGGTCTCAACCTGCCCTATCGCTCCACCACAAAGATCCACCCAGAGGGCCGTCGGGACAAAGGTCCTTTCAGCCCCCAATCTGTGAATCACTCGCGGGTACTCTACGAGCCGACCCGACTTTATTCACCACATGTATCATATATTATGTATATAAGTATATACCCGTGATCACCTCTCGAGTGATCACGGTCTGATAGTATAGCATGGCAGACGGACAAGAATGTAGGGCCACTGATAGAATACTAGCATCCTATACTAAGCATTTAGGATTGCAAGTAAGGGTAACAACTGTAGAAACAATGACAGGCTATGCAGCAGAATAGGATTAATCGAAAGCAGTAACATGCTACACTACTTTAACGCAAGCAGTAGGGAGAAGAATAGGCGATATCTGGTGATCAGGGGGGGCTTGCCTAGTTGCTCTGGCAAGAAGGAGGGGTCGTCAACAACGTAGTCGATCGGGGCACCAATAGAGGCGTCAGCCTCGTAGTCTACCGGAGACAAGAGGGGGAAGAAACAATGAATACAATGCAAACAGATGCATAACGATGCATGACATGACAACGAACAGTGCTAGGCGTGCCCTAACGCAGTAGGAGGTGATACCGGCGAAGCGGGGAAACATCCGGAAAAGTATTCCCGGTGTTTCGCGTTTTCGGACAGATGAACCAGAGGGGGAAGTTGCGAGTTTGCTATGCTAGGGATATGTGGCAGATAAACGAGCTGTGTATTCGGATTCGTCTCATCGTTCTGAGCAACTTTCATGTACAAAGTATTTCCATCCGAGCTACGGTATATTTTATATTATTTTTCAAAGTTTTAATTCATTTTTAGAATTAACAGAATTAGTTTAATTAGGAAATGCCATTATGACATCAGCATGACATCAGGGTGATGTCAGCAGTCAACAGTCAGTTGACTTGGTCAAACTGACGCGTGGGTCCGTTCTGTCATATACTCATAACTAATTAACAATTACTTAGTTTAATTAGCAGGTTAAGTAAATTTAACTAGTTGACTAATCAGAATTTAATTAAGTTATTTTATTTAGTTAATGAATTCTTTAATTAATTAATATTTTATTATTATTATTAATTCTTTTTTTATAAAACGTTCTCGGACTGGGCCCCGCCTGTCATTGGGCCAGGGGTCTTAGCGGGTGTGGGGTTTACGGGCGTTGGGCGTGGGCACCCGAACGGCGAGTCCCGAGCGGAGCCAGCCGGGGTGCCGCGGGTGGCTCGCCGGAGCGCGTCCACGGCGAGCAGATGAGGGAGGACGGCGACCGCGGTGCGGAGTAGGCGGTGCGGCACGGGCAGCGGAGAGTCAGGCGGGGGGCCGCGAGCAGCGAGCGGTGGCGCGGCCGGGCGAGGAAGGCGCCGAAGCTGGCGGCAGCCCCGCGGGAAGGCCGGAGCGGTGTGATAGACGCCGAGGAGGGAGGTCGGGCATGGCGAGCAGGGGCCCGAGGCGACGGCGGCCTCGCTTGGCAGCGACAGGGGCGAGGCGTGGCGTTTGCCGAGGCCGGATGCGGTTGGAGGTGGCCGCGGACGGCCGTGGAAGGGAGGCGAGCATGCATCGGGGCGGCGGGGCTCGCGCAGACGCAGGTGGGCGCACGCGGGGTGAGCGGAGGCGGGCGGGATCCATGGCGGCCAGCAGCGGCGGTTTCAGCGCGGGGAGCAAGGGCGGCGGTTGCGGTGAGCGCGCGCGGGCGCGGCCCGGCGCTTCGAGGCGAGGGGCAGCAGCGAGCAAAGGGGGAGGGGTCCGCGGGCGCGAGCGGGAACGGGAGGGCGGAGGTAGGGGCGTTGGAGCGCGGTGCGTGCTGCGGCAAGGCGGGCGACGGCAACGCCAAGCTCGGACGCGGGTCGACGGCGTGCAACAGGGAGGGAGGAGAGGAGGAGAAGGAGGCCGTGGCCTCACCGGCGGTGTAGGGGACTGGGCAGCGGGGCGTGGGGAGGACGACGAGGACGGTTCGAAGCAGGGGAGGAGGCGGCGATGATGTCCGACGAGGTGGCGATCTGAGCGGCGGCGGCGTCGAGCGCCGAGGCACGGTCGTGGGCGCGTCAGGTGCGGGACGGTGCAGGCGCGCGCTGATGGGGGAGTCCGACGACGGGGTGTGGGCGAGGCGTCGCGAGAGAGAGGGGGAGCGGTTTCGTCCCTGATCCAGATCGGATCGGGAGGGGGAGAGGAGAGACGTGGGGAGTGGGGGGTGGAGTGTGCGGTCGTGGGGGGTTAGGGTTTCGGGGTAGTGGGGGATATGGGCACGACTGGTGGGCCGGACTGGCGGCCTGGTGGCTTGCTGGACCATGGCCCAGTGGGGGAAGGCCTTTTCTCTTTTCGGTTTCTTTTACTTTTTATTTATTTTTCTATTTTAGTTTTCTTTTAGTTTCCTTTTATTTTAGTTTTAGTAAAATACCAAAGTGGCACCTAAATAGATGCTACAAATCATGCCACTGCCACAATAGTTTAATACTTATAACAATTTAATTTTGAAACTGTTTATTATTTTAAAAGCATTTAAATAATTGTATTTGCTACTGTTTTATTCATTTTAAAGTATTTAAACACTTTATAAAAGTGTGGTTTCTCCACCAGTATTATCCATGATTTATTTGTCACATTGAGAACATTTTAGTTTTGACTTTTGAAAACTTTAATTGTTTGACTTGATTTTGAATTCGAATTTTGAATCGGTTTTTGAACTAAGCCGAGATTAACTACAGTGACAGAGGTGATGTGGCATCATTAACGTGGGATTACTGTAGCCTAATTATCCGGGCGTCACAATTCTCTTCCACTACAAGAAATTTCGTCTCGAGATTTAAGAGGTTGTGAAAGGGGGAAAGGTTTGGTTACGAATCTAGCGGGTCTTCTCATCCTGGCTTGCTCTTCTCGAAGAGGCCTGTCCAATATAATGATGTCTTCACTTCTCTGCTTCAGGTCATCATGATGAAGTCGGCGTCCTTTCTTCAGGAACTCCATCGTACTTACGAAAGAATAAAGGGTGGGCATTCCGGGAGAACAGACCTCTGCAAGGTCGACTATCTGGTCGATAACATCGAGGAAGGTGGCGGAAGTAAATCTCGAATTGAAACTTACGAAAATATCGAGAGCAAAGTAAGGACATATCATGGGAAGTTTGGAGCGGGAGGCAATTGTTCGATGCCTAAAACAGGGGGTGAAAAGGGGTTCAAAGAAATGGGAATAAGTATTGTGTCTGATACCAGAATTGATGATCTCTCGGAAGGTGGCTCGTGAATCACATACGAGGTCAAGTGCGAGGAATTAACTTTGGAAACCGGGTGTATAGGAGAGTCAGGTTTCGATCTTGTGGAACTGTGGGTTATGGGCCCACCATGTGGGTTAAAAGTAGAAAGGGCGGTAATGTCTTGCACGATCATGTAAGCAAGGCATGTCAGGGGATAGCCTATCAGTTATGTCGGCAAAAACATCGGTAACAATGGCGAGGGAAGAAGAGAACCATTTTCCTGCTCGTTGAACGAGGCAGACCAATAGGCAAAGTTCTCATCCATCGGTGGCTACCGGAATGTTATCAACATAGTAACAGGGTCTTGCTGACAGAATTGCACACCGAGGTGTTTACATAAGTAGGAGAATATTAGTTCTTATGTCATATAGATCACAAGAAAGGTTAAACAAAACAACGGAAAGGAAAAGGTGTTTATCGGATTAACAGAACAATGGAAAGGAAAATGTGTTTAGACACATATTTCAAGGGTATATCCTTCCCAAGGATAAGCAGAGCATGATATCCATGATCAGATCGAAAGTAGAAAACCATTTATGTAAGGGGAGAGGAATTTCATCACATTACCCATACAACGGTGTTTGGACAATTGATAAAGATAATTTGGCATTGTGCTTCAAATGCCCTTATTGAAGATCGGAGTACCACAGACATGCTTCAAGATAGTATTGACATGGTCATCCGGTAAAGATCAGACTTTGGATACACAAAGGATCCATCAGGGACGACTTATAGAATAAGTCTTACAATTTCCTCATGGAGGAATGGATAACCTTGCTGGAAAGGAATCTATAACAATAGGGCCTCCGGCCAGGTGTGTTAGGCATGACATCACCTTACTGGGTCTTATAAAGACAGATGTTATAACTCTTGGAAATATGTTCCAACCATCATATCTGACTGAGATTCAGATCTGATTGGTGTCAGGATAACTCAGACTCAGGATGCCTGAGAAGAAAGGTGCAACACAAATTGTCGAGATGACATTGTAAGATTCTCGGGAATTAAACTATGGAAGCGAGTTCCGAAACAAGAGTTCATCATTAAATCAAGAAGAGGTGAGGAGGTGGCTGATTGACTCAACGATAATTCATTGAGATTTTCAAAAGATGGATTTCCACTGTCATGTGAACAAGGAGATAACATTTGTCAGATCAAATGATATAATGGTGTGCTAGAGGAAAGCATACTCAATTGAACATTGATTGAAAGGTGCACCCGAAATATGGGCCGGGTCGCACGATCAATGTTTGAATGGTGACTAAATGAACAAAAGAAGTAGAATGAAACTATCGACCATTAACTTACAAGCAATAGGGTTGCTAGAAGTTTTGAATTTTACACATCATAGTGCATTTGTCGGTATTCCGATTATAAAAAACACGAGGAACAAGGAATAATGGTGATGGTGAGAAGTATCACTATGTATCAAGGATTCTCAAGACATGGTGAAATTCGCATGACATTCTTGACATAAAAGATGGTAATATTCCAAGGTAGATCCTAACACAAGCTAGATAGAAATAAACTCAAGGTACTACACAAAACCTGGACAATTTTGTGTCGGAGGAAGGGCAATAAGGTTATTTCCGTTGATAACATAAATCATCGAGGGGCAAGGGTGGTATTTCGCATCAAGAATTCGATTGATATCCATGAAGGAGTCAAGATGTTGATGATGATCATGACAAATTTTGTTGAGAGGCTCCATGAAGATGTAATAGATCGGCGACGACATCAAGTCAAAGGAATGATGAAGTGAAAGGTTAATGGAACCAAGGGTATGACACAAACTCCAAAGCAAGCTTGCTGTCCAAAGCTAAATGATATGATGAGGAAAGATCGACGTAAGCTTAGCTCATCGTCAAAAATTGTGCTCCGGGAAGAAGGACCAGGTAGCACAGTTAAAATTTAGCACGATAATGATATAGCCGATCAGGCTTGGGATGACTTGAAGGATTATTAAACTCGTAAGCAACAAAAATTACTTAAGAGTTATTGAATCAGAGTGCGGACTCGATTCACTATTTGGTGTCCCCGGTTGACGACAACCCAAAACCCAGGAAAATTGGAAGCGGTGAGGAATAACAGTTGATGACGAACCCATAAGAAGTTATGCAGTTCCATGATATTCTCAAGATACCAGAGTGTAATACTTGACGGTAGATCAAAGTCAAGGTTGGACTGGGGTATTGACCCAAAGAAGACAAATGCTTAAACTTGCCCGAGAAATGGGATCAAAGGAGAACAATATGGTCGGAACCATAGCTGCAAGGGATCCAATTTAATGACACCTAAAGAATTACCCAAATGATTTAAATATTTTGCAAGAAGCTTCCATGATAAGTTCCACATCGGGTCCATGGGCATGAACACAAAGTTCAAGGTCGACTCCCACTTCTTTAATGCATGACCTTTCATTCACTTCTCGTCTTCAAAGAAGTTGTATGGTAGAAAATTATTTGGTAAAACACCAAAAGGGTATGACTTATGAAAACCTTGAGGTTCATACGGTTTTTGGGAAGGTATAGCTTCAACCCACTGGGTCATCTTAGAAACATATACCACAAATTTCAAGAATAATTATCAACAGCTCAAAAGCAGAGCATGGTTTGGCCAAATCAGAGAATAGGATTTACCAATGGAATTATGTATCAGGGAAAGAACTTCTCGAGGTTTTTGTATACAAAGGACACTGTCGGATGATAATTCAACAAAGGATCCGACGGTCCATAATGCAACTGATGTGAGCATTGGCACACAACCAGAGGAAGAAACAATACAAATGTATTGGATTATAGAAACAACTGACTAAATAAAAGCTCAAATGTAAAGAATTATGATTTCTGATTCAAGGGATCAGAAGCAAACACTCTGATTAAGGATGGGTAAGCTGAATAGACTTAGGGGTACAATCGACGACAATTTGATTGGTCCATAAACAACTCATGTTCAAAATGACATCTCAGTCGGAAAGATAATTTTAAAAGGATCAACCGATGATTTCGTGCATTCGCACTCATGTTGAATCAATAGGATTCAAAATGATGGTGTCAAAGGAGACTAATGAATGTTGCTAGACCTATGGGAAGCATCCATAATGCAAGTAGACAAGTATATGTAGAGCAATAGTTTTAAAGAGGATTCTCGAAAGATCGGATAGAATTTCAAAGTATCATATGAAACATATGAACAACTGGGGGTGGATGAATACTCGATAAGTGCGAGTAATTATTTGCAAGGGTATTCATGTGGTAAAGAACTGCAAGGCAGTAGACACAAGGTATTCTCGTATCAATAGAGAGCAAAATCAACTGGGGATAAAAGTAAGAACGACGGGTGTATGTATTTATCCATAGGGATATTTCGGTGGTAGGGAATTGCAAAAGCAACAGGCACAAAGTCTCGAGAGAACATCAGAGTGTATCTTTGGAATCCTTCGTGCACCAAGCAATCATCTCGAGTGAGGGGCTCTCCGGGAGAAAGTAGTTACGAGAACCTAGTGTGAGAGTTAGCAAAAATCTTTTATCCCGAGTAGAAGAGGAGATCAGAATCCCAGAGTATAGATGAGGAATAAAATATCCTAATACCACCCAATGGCGACTTGGGCCCATGGGCTGCACAGCCATGTTAGTAAAACAGTTTTCATCGACTAGACTCAACTTCGGCCAAGGAGTGTGGAAGGGGGATTCCTACAGGCAGTCGGCTCTGATACCAACTTGTGACGCCTCCGATTTGACCGTACACTAATCATACACGCAAACGTGTACGATCAAGATCAGGGACTCACGGGAAGATATCACAGCACAACTCTAAAAATAAAATAAGTCATACAAGCATCATAATACAAGCCAGGGCCTCGAGGGCTCGAATACAAGTGCTCGATCATAGACGAGTCAGCAGAAGCAACAATATCTTAGTACAGACATAAGTTAAACAAGTTTGCCTTAAGAAGGCTAGCACAAACTGGGATACAGATCGAAAGAGGCGCAGGCCTCCTGCCTGGGATCCTCCTAAACTACTCCTGGTTGTCGGCGGCGGCCTGCACGTAGTAGTAGGCACCCTCGGTGTAGTAGGGGTCGTTGTCGACGGTGGTGTCTAGCTCCTGGGCTCCAGCATCGGGTTGCGACAACCAGGTAAAAAGGAAAGGGGGAAAGAGGGAGAAAAGCAACCGTGAGTACTCATCCAAAGTACTCGCAAGTAAGGATCTACAGTACATATGCATGGGTATCTGTGTAAAGGGGTAATATCGGTGGATTGAACTGCAGAATGCCAGAATAAGAGGGGGATAGCTAGTCTTGTCAAAGACTACGCTTCTGACAGCCTCCATCTTGCAGCATGTAGAAGAGAGTAGATGGTAAGTTCACCAAGTAGCATCGCATAGCATAATCCTACCCGGCGATCCTCTCCTCGTCGCCCTGTTAGAGAGCTATCACCGGGTTGTATCTGGCACTTGGAAGGGTGTGTTTTATTAAGTATCTGGTTCTAGTTGTCATAAGGTCAAGGTACAACTCCGGGTCGTCCTGTTACCGAAGATCACGACTATTCAAATAGATAAACTTCCTTGCAGGGGTGCACCACATTACCCGACACGCTCGATCCCCTTTAGCCGGACACACTTTCCTGGGTCATGCCCAGCCTCGGAAGATCAACACGTCGCAGCCCTACCTAGGCACAAGAGAGAGGTCAGCACGTCGGTCTAAATCCTATGGTGCAGGGGTCTGGGCCCATCGCCCATTGCACACCTGCATGTTGCGAACGCGGCCGGAAGCAGACCTAGCCTCCCTAATACAAGAGCAGGCATTCCAGTCCAATCCGGCGCGCCGCTCAGTCGCTGATGTCACGAAGGCTTCGGCTGATACCACGACGCAGGTTGCCCATATCTTTTCCCACGTGGCGGTTAGGGCGTATAAGGTTAACGACCCAACTCAGATCAAATACCAAGATCTCGTTAAGCGTGTTATTAAGAAGTAACCGCGGACGCCGACCAGGGCCAGACCCACCTCTCTCCTAGGTGGTCTCAACCTGCCATGTCGCTCCGCCACAAAGATCCACCCAGAGTGCCATCGGGACAAAGGTCCTTTCAGCCCCCAATCCGTGAATCACTCGCGGGTACTCTACGAGCCGACCCGACTTTATTCACCACATGTATCATATATTATGTATATAAGTATATACCCGTGATCACCTCCCAAGTGATCACGGTCCGATAGTATAGCATGGCAGACAGACAAGAATGTAGGGCCACTAATGGAATACTAGCATCCTATACTAAGCATTTAGGATTGCAGGTAAGGTTAACAACTGTAGCAACAATGACAGGCTATGCAGCAGAATAGGATTAATCGAAAGCAGTAACATGCTACACTACTCTAATGCAAGCAGTAGGGAGAAGAATAGGCGATATCTGGTGATCAAGGGGGGGGGCTTGCCTGGTTGCTCTGGCAAGAAGGAGGGGTCATCAACAACATAGTCGATCGGGGCACCAACAGAGGCGTCAGCCTCGTAGTCTACCGGAGAGAAAAGGGGGAAGAAACAATGAATACAATGCAAACAGATGCATAACGATGCATGACATGACAACGAATAGTGCTAGGCGTGCCCTAACGCCGTAGGAGGTGATACCGGCGAAGCGGGGAAACATCCGGGAAAGTATTCCTGGTGTTTCGCGTTTTCGGACAGATGAACCACAGGAGGAAGTTGCGAGTTTTCTATGCTAGGGATGTGTGGCAGACAAACGAGCTGTGTATTCGGATTCGTCTCGTCGTTCTGAGCAACTTTCATGTACAAAGTATTTCCATCCGAGCTACGGTTTATTTTATATTATTTTTCAAAGTTTTAATTCATTTTTAGAATTAAAAGAATTAATTTAATTAGGAAATGCCATTATGACATCAGCATGACATCAGGGTGATGTCAATAGTCAACAGTCAGTTGACTTGGTCAAACTGGCGCGTGGGTCCGTTCTGTCATAGACTAATAACTAATTAACAGTTACTTAGTTTAATTAGCAGGTTAAGTAAATTTAACTAGTTAACTAATCATGATTTAATTAAGGTAATTAATTAAGTTAATTAATTCTTTAATTAATTAATATTTTATTATTATTATTAATTCTTTTTTTATAAAACGTTCTGGGACTGGGCCCCGGCTGTCATTGGGCAGGGGTCTTAGCGGGTGTGGGGTTTACGGGCGCCGGGTGTGGGCACCCGTACGGCGAGTCCCGAGCGGAGCCAGCCGGGGTGCCGCGGGTGGCTCGCCGGAGCGCGGCCACAGCGAGTAGACGAGGGAGGGCGGCGACCGCGGTGCGGAGTAGGTGGTGCGGCACGGGCAGCGGAGAGTCAGACGGGAGGGCCACGAGCAGCGAGCGGTGGCGCGGCCGGGCGAGGACGGCGCCGAAGCAGGGGTCAGCCGCGCGGGGAGGCCGGAGCGGTGCGATGGACGCCAAGGAGGAAGGTCGGGCATGGCGAGCAGGGGCCCGAGGCGACGGCGGCCTCGCTTGGCAGCGACAGGGGCGAGGCGGGGCGCGGCGGTTGCCGAGGCCGGACGCGGTTGGAGGTGGCCGTGTACGGCCGTGCCGGGGCGGCGGGCACGCTTCGGGGTGGCGGGGCTCGCGCAGGCGTAGGTGGGCGCACGCGGGGTGAGCGGAGGTGGGCGGGATTCGCGGCGGCTAGCAGCGGCAGTTTCAGCGCGGGAAGCAAGGGCGGCGGTTGCGGTGAGCGCGGGCGGGCGCGGCCTGACGCTTCGACGCGAGGGGCAGCAGCGAGCAAAGGGGGAGGGGTCCGCGGGCGCGAGCGGGAACTGGAGGGCGGAGGTAGGGGCGTTGGAGCGCGGTGCGTGCTGCGGCAAGGCGGGCGACGACAACGCGGAGCTCGGACGCGGGTCGGCGGCGTGCAACAGGGAGGGAGGAGAAGAGGAGAAGGAGGTCATGGCCTCACCGGCGGTGTAGGGGACTGGGCAGCGGGGCGTGGAGAGGACGACGGGGACGGTTCGACGCAAGGGAGGAGGCGGCGATGACGTCCAGCGAGGTGGCGATCCGAGCGGCGGCGGCGTCGAGCGCCGAGGCGCGTTCGTGGGCGCGTCGGGTGCGGGACGGCGCGGGCGCACGCTGATGGGGGAGTCCGGCGACGGGGTGTGGGCGAGGCGTCGTGAGAGAGAGGGGGAGCGGTTTCGTCCCCGATCCAGATCGGATCGGGAGGGGGAGAGGAGAGACGTGGGTAGTGGGGGGGGGAGTGTGCGGTCGTGGGGGGGTTAGGGTTTTGGGGTAGTGGGGGATATGGGCGCGGCTGGTGGGCCGGCCTGGCGGCTTGGTGGCCTGCTGGGCCGTGGCCCAGTGGGGGAAGGCCTTTTCTCTTTTCGGTTTCTTTTACTTTTTATTTATTTTTCTATTTTAGTTTTCTTTTAGTTTCCTTTTATTTTAGTTTTAGTAAAATACCAAAGTGGCACCTAAATAGATGCTACAAATTATGCCACTGCCACAATAGTTTAATACTTATAACAATTTAGTTTTGAAACTGTTTATTGTTTTAAAAGCATTTAAATAATTATATTTGCTACTGTTTTATTCATTTTAGAGTATTTAAACACTTTATAAAAGTGTGGTTTCTCCACCAGTGTTATCCATGATTTATTTGTCAGATTGAGAACATTTTAGTTTTGACTTTTGAAAACTTTAATTGTTTGACTTGATTTTGAATTTGAATTTTGAATCAGTTTTTGAACTAACCCGAGATTAACTTCAGTGACAGAGGTGACGTGGCATCATTAACGTGGGATTACTGTAGCCTAATTATCCGGGCGTCACAACCCCAAGGTAAAATTCAAGGACAACCAAAAGCCTAAGCTTGGGGATGCCCCGGAAGGCATCCCCTCTTTCGTCTTCGTCTATCGGTAACTTTAGTTGAGGCTATATTTTTATTCACCACATGATATGTGTTTTGCTTGGAGCGTCTTGTATGATTTGAGTCTTTGCTTTTTAGTTTACCACAATCATACTTGCTGTACACACCTTTTGGGAGAAACACACATGAATCGGAATTTATTAGAATACTCTATGTGCTTCACTTATATCTTTTGAGCTAGATAACTTTGCTCTAGTGCTTCGCTTATATCTTTTTAAGAGCACGGTGGTGGTTTTATTTTATAGAAATTATTGATCTCTCATGCTTCACTTATATTATTTTGAGAGTCTTTTAGAACAGCATGGTAATTTGCTTTGGTTAAAATTTTAGTCCTAAAGTAATGAGCATCCAAGATAGGTATAATAAAAACTATCATATAAAGTGCATTGAATACTATGAGAAGTTCGATTCTTTATGATTTTTTTGAGATATGAAGATGGTGATATTAGAGTCATGCTAGTTGAGTAGTTGTGAATTTTAGAAATACTTGTGTTGAAGTTTGTGATTCCCGTAGCATGCACGTATGGTGAACCGTTATGTGATGAAGTCGGAGCATGATTTATTTCTTGATTGTTTTCCTTATGTGTGGAGGTCGGGATCGCGCGATGGTTAACTCCTACCAATCCTTCCCCTAGGAGCATGCGTGTAGTACTTTGTTTTGATGACTTGTAGATTTTTGCAATAAGTATGTGAGTTCTTCATGACTAATGTTGAGTCCATGGATTATACGCACTCTCACCCTTCCACCATTGCTAGCCTCTCTAGTACCGCGCACCTTTCGCCGGTATCATACACCCACCATATACCTTCCTCAAAACAGCCACCATACCTACCTATTATGGCCTTTCCATAGCCATTCCGAGATATATTGCCATGCAACTTTCCACCGTTCCGTTTATTATGACACGCTCCATCGTTGTCACATTGCTTTGGATGATCATTTAGTTGACATCGTATTTGTGGCAAAGCCACCATTCATAATTCTTTCATACATGTCACTCTTGATTCATTGCATATCCCGGTACACCGCCGGAGGCATACACATAGAGTCATATTTTGTTCTAAGTATCGGGTTGTAATTCTTGAGTTGTAAGTAAATAAGAAGTGTGATGATCATCATTATTAGAGCACTGTCCCAAGTGAGGAAAGGATGATGGATACTATGATTCCCCCAGAAGTCGGGAGAAGACTCCGGACGAAAAATAAATAAAAAAGGGGGTAGAAAAGGAGGCCAAAAAAGGAGAAAAGGCCCAAACACAAAAAATGAGAGAATAAGAGAGAAGGGACAATGTTACTATCCTTTTACCACACTTGTGCTTCAAAGTAGCACCATGATCTTCATGATAGAGAGTCTCTTATTTTGTCACTTTCATATACTAGTGCGAACTTTTCATTATAGAACTTGGCTTGTATATTCCAATGATGGGCTTCCTCAAATTGCCCTAGGTCTTCGTGAGCGAGCAAGTTGGATGCACACCCACTTAGTTTCTTTTGTTGAGCTTTCATTCACTTATAGCTCTAGTGCATCCGTTGCATGGCAATCCCTACTCACTCACATTGATATCAATTGATGGGCATCTCCATAGCCCGTTGATACGCCTAGTTGATGTGAGACTATCTTCTCCTTTTTGTCTTCTCCACAACCACCATATTCTATTCCACCTATAGTGTTATGTCCATGGCTCAAGCTCATGTATTGCGTGAAAGTTGAAAAGGTTTGACAATACTAAAGTATGAAACAATTGCTTGGCTGAAACTGGGGTTGTGCATGATTTAAATATTTTGTGTGATGAAGATAGAGCATAGCCAGACTATATGATTTTGTAGGGATAACTTTCTTTGGCCATGTTATTTTGAGAAGACATGATTGCTTTGTTAGTATGCTTGAACTAATATTATTTTTATGTCAATATTAAACTCTTGTTTTGAATCTTTTGGATCTGAACATTCATGCCACAATAAAGAAAATTACATTGAGAATTATGCTAGGTAGCATTCCACGTCAAAAATTCTGTTTTTATCATTTACCTACTCGAGGACGAGCAGGAATTAAGCTTGGGGATGCTTGATACGTCTCCAACGTATCTATAATTTTTGATTGTTCCATGCTATTATATTATCTGTTTGGATGTTTAATGGGCTTTATTATGCACTTTTATATTATTTTTGGGACTAACCTACTAACCGGAGGCCCAGTGCAAATTGCTGTTTTTTTTGCCTATTTCAGTGTTTCGCAGAAAAGGAATATCAAACGGAGTCCAAACGGAATGAAACCTTCGGGAGAATCGTTTTTGTAACAAACACAATCCAGGAGACTTGGAGTGGACGTCAAGGAAGAAACGAGGCGGCCACGAGGTAGGAGGGCGCGCCCAGGGGGTAGGCGCGCCCCCACCCTCGTGGGCCCCTTCTGGCACTACCGACCTACTTCTTTCGCCTATATATACTCATATACCCCGAAAACATCCAGGAGCACCACGAAACCCCATTTCCACCACCGCAACCTTCTGTACCCGTGAGTTCCCATCTTGGGGCCTTTTTCGGCGCTCCGCCGGAGGGGAATCGATCACGGAAGGCTTCTACATAACACCATAGCCTCTTCGATGCTGTGTGAGTAGTTTACCATAGACCTTCGGGTCCATAGTTATTAGCTAGATGGCTTCTCTCTATCTTTGATTCTCAATACCAAGTTCTCCTCGATCCTCTTGGAGATCTATTCGATGTAATACTTTTAGCGGTGTGTTTGTCGAGATCCGATGAATTGTGGGTTCACGATCAAGATTATCTATGAACAATATTTGATTCTTCTCTGAATTCTTTTATGTATGATTTGATATCTTTGCAAGTCTCTTCGAATTACCAGTTTGGTTTGGCCTACTAGATTGATCTTTCTTGCAATGGGAGAAGTGCTTAGCTTTGGGTTCAATCTTGCGGTGTCCTTTCCCAGTGACAGCAGGGGCAGCAAGGCACGTATTGTATTGTTGCCATCGAGGATAAAAAGATGGGGTTTATATCATATTGCTTGAGTTTATCCCTCTACATCATGTCATCTTGCTTAATACGTTACTCTGTTCTTATGAACTTAATACTCTAGATGCGCTGGATAGCGGATGCGTGGAGTAATAGTAGTAGATGCAGAATCGTTTTGATCTACTTGTCACGGACATGATGCCTATATACATGATCATGCCTAGATATTCTCATAACTATGCGCCTTTCTATCAATTGCTCCACAGTAATTTGTTCACCCACCGTAAGATATGTTATCTTGAGAGAAGCCACTAGTGAAACCTATGGCCCCCGGGTCTCTTTTCTATCATATTATATCTCTTTTATTTACATCGCATCTCGTTTACTATTTTGCAATCTTTACTTTTCAATCTATACAACAAAAATACCAAAAATATTTATCTTATTATCTCTATCATATCTCACTTTTGCAAGTGGCCGTGAAGGGATTGACAACCCCTTTATCGCGTTGGTTGCAAGGTTCTTATTTGTTTGTGCAGGTACTAGGCGACTTGCGTGTAACCTCCTTCTGGATTGATACCTTGGTTCTCAAAAACTGAGGGAAATACTTACGCTACTTTGCTGCATCACCCTTTCCTCTTCAAGGGAAAACCAACGCATGCTCAAGAGGTAGCAGCGCGCCCCCCACAGGGAAGGAGTCCGAATTGGATTAGGGGAGGGGGCAGCGCCCCCCTTTCCTCCTCCCCCTCTCTCTCTCTTTCCCTATTTTCCCCTCTGGTAAAAGGAAAGGGGGCCGAATCCTACTAGAAGCCCAAGTAGGACTCCTCCTACTTGGGGCGCGCCTAGGGCCGGCCTCCTCCCCCTTCCTCCTTTATATACGTGGGGAGGGGGCGCCTACAACACACATCAATTGTTCCAAGCCATGTGCGGCGCCCCCCTCCACAGTATACGCCTCCGGTCATATTCACGTAGTGCTTAGGCGAAGCCCTGCGCGGATCACTTCACCATCACCATCACCATGTCGTCGTGCTGACGGAACTCTCCCTCAACACTTTGCTGGATCAAGAGTTCGAGGGACATCATCGATCTGAACGTATGCAGAACTTGGAGGTGCCGTACGTTCGGTGCTTGATCGGCCGGAACGAGAAGAAGTTCGACTACATCAACCGCGTTGTCAAACGCTTCCGCTTTCGGTCTATGAGGGTACGTGGACACAGTCTCCCCCTCTCGTTGCTATGCATCTCCTAGATAGATCTTGCGTGAGCGTAGGAATTTTTTTAAAATTGCATGCTACGTTTCCCAACTGTGGTATCAGAGCCAGGTCTATGCGTAGAAGATATGCATGAGTGGAACACAAAGAGTTATGGGCGGTGATAGTCATACTGCTTACCACCAACGTTTTATTTTGATTCGGCGGTATTGTTGGATGAAGCGGCCCGGACCAACCTTACATGACCACGTTCATGAGACCGGTTCCACCGACAGACATGCAACTAGTTTTGCATAAAGGTGGCTGGCGGGTGTCTGTTTCTCCAACTTTAGTTGAATCGAATTTGACTACGGCCGGTCCTTGTTGAAGGTTAAAACAGCAAACTTGACGAAACACCGTTGTGGTTTTGATGCGTAGGTAAGAACGGTTCTTGCTAGAAGCCCGTAGCAACCACGTAAAACTTGCAACAACAAAGTAGAGGACGTCTAACTTGTTTTTGCAGGGCATCTTGTGATGTGATATGGTCAAGACATGATGCGATATACATTGTTGTATGAGATGATCATGTTTTGTAAAAGTTATCGGTAACTGGCAGGAGCCTTATGGTTGTCGCTTTATTGTATGAAATGCAAACGCAATGTAATTGCTTTACTTTATCACTATGCATTAGCGATAGTTGTAGAAGCAATAGTTGGCGAGACGACCACAACGCTATGATGGAGATCAAGGTGTCAAGCCGGTGACGATGGACATCATGACGGTGCTTTAGAGATGGAGATCAAAAGCACAAGATGATGATGGCCATATCATGTCACATATTTGATTGCATGTGATGTTTATCTTTTATGCATCTTATTTTGCTTAGTACGGCGGTAGCATTATAAGATGATCCCTTACTAAAATTTCAAGGTATAAGTGTTCTCCCTGAGTATGCACCGTTGCGATAGTTCGTCGTGCCGAGACACCACATGATGATCGGGTGTGATAAGCTCTACATTCACATACAATGGGTGCAAGACAGTTTTGCACATGCGAAATACTCAGGTTAAACTTGACGAGCCTAGCATGTATAGACATGGCCTCGGAACACAGGAGACCGAAAGGTCGAACATGAATCATATAGTAGATATGATCAAAGATGTTCACCATTGATGACTACTCCATCTCACGTGATGATCGGACATGGTTTAGTTGATTTGGATCACGTGATCATTTAAATTACTCAAGGGATGTCTATCTAAGTGGGTGTTCTTAAGTAATATGATTAATTGAACTTAACTTATCATGAACTTAGTCCTAGTAGTATTTGCATATCTATGTTGTAGATCAATAGCTCACGATATAGCTCCCCGTTTATTTTTGATATGTTCCTAGAGAAAAATAAGTTGAAAGATGATAGTAGCAATGAAACGGACTGTGTCCATGGTCTAAGGATTATCCTAATTGCTGCACAGAAAAATTATTTCCTTGATGCACCGCTAGGTGACAAACCTATTGCAGGAGGAGATGTAGACGTTATGAACGTTCGGCAAGCTCGGTATGATGACTACTTGATAGTTTAGTGCACCATGCTTTAGGGCTTAGAACCGGGACTTCAAAAATGTTTTGAATGCCACGGAGCATATGAGATGTTCCAAGAGCTGAAATTGGTATTTTAGACTCATGCCCGAATCAAGAGGTATGAGACCTCTGACAAGTACTTTGCCTATAAGATGGAGTAGAATAGCTCAACCAGTGAGCATGTGCTTAGAATGTCTGGGTACTACAATCACTTGAATCTAGTGGGAGTTAATCTTCGAGATAAGATAGTGATTGACAGAGTTCTCAAGTCACTATCACCAAGCTACTAGAACTTTGTGATGAACTATAATATGCAAGGGATGACGAAAATGATTCCCGAGCTCTTCACGATGCTGAATTCAGCGAAGGTAGAAATCAAGAAAGAGCATCAAGTGTTGATGATTAACAAGACCACTAGTTTCAAGAAAAAGGGCAAGGGAAAGAAAGGAAACTTCAAGAAGAATGACAAGCAAGTTGCCACTCCCGTGAAGAAGCCCAAAGCTAGACCTAAGCCTAAAACTGAGTGCTCCTACGCAAAGGAATGGTCACTGGAAGCAGAACTACCCCAAATACTTGGCGGGTAAGAAGGATGGCAAAGTGAACAAAGGTATATTTGATATACATGTTATTGATGTGTACTTTACTAGTGTTCATAGTAACCCCAGGGTATTTTATACCGGTTCAGTTGCTAAGATTAGTAACTCGAAACAGGAGTTGCAAAAATGAACAGAGACTAGTTAAGGGCGAGGTGACGATGTGTGTTGGAAGTGATTCCAAGGTTGATAAGATCACCATCGCACACTCCCTCTACCTTCGGGATTAAGTGTTGGACCTAAATAAATTTTATTTGGTGTTTGCGTTGAGCATGAATATGTTGGATCATGTTTATCGCGATACGGTTATTCATTTAAGTCAGAGAATAATTGTTGTTCTGTTTACATGAATAAAACCTTCTATGGCCATACACCCAATGTAAATGGTTTATTGAATCTCGATCGTAGTGATAAACATATTCATAATATTGATGCCAAAAGATGCAAAGTTGATAATGATAGTGCAAGATATTTGTGGCACTGTCGTTTAGGTCATATTGGTGTAAAGCGCATAAAGAAACTCCATACGGATGGATTTTTGGAATAACTTGATTATGAATCATTTGATACTTGTGAACCATGCCTCATGGGAAAGATGACTAAAACTCCATTCTCCAGAACAATGGAGCGAGCCAATGACTTATTGGAAATAATACATACCGATGTATGCGGTCCGATGAGTGTTGAGGCACGCGGCGGGTATCGTTATTTTCTGACATTCACAAATGATTTGAGCAGATATGGGTATATCTACTTAATGAAACACAAGTCTGAAACATTTGAAAAGTTCAAGGAATTTTAGAGTGAAGTGGAGAATCATCGTAACAAGAAAAATAAAGTTTCTACGATCTGATCGCGGAGGTAAATATTTGAGTTACGAGTTTGACCTTCATTTAAAACAATGTGTAATAGTTTCACAACTCACACCACCTGGAACACCATAGAGTAATGGTGTGTCCGAACGTCGTAACCGCACTTTATTAGATATGGTGCGATCTATGATTTCTCTTACCAATTTACCACTATCGTTTTGGGGTTATGCCTTAGAGACAGCTACATTCACGTTAAATAGGGCACCGTCTAAATCCGTTGAGACGACACCGTATGAACTATGGTTTGGCAAGAGACCTAAGTTGTCGTTTCTTAAAGTTTGGGGTTGCGACACTTATGTCAAAAGGCTTCAGCCTGATAAGCTCGAACCCAAATTGGAGAAGTGCATCATCATAGGATACCCTAAGGAAACAATTGGTACACCTTCTACCACAAAACCGAAGGCAAGATATTTGTTGCCAAGAATGGACACTTTCTGGAGAAGGAGTTTCTCTCGAAAGAAGTGAGTGGGAGGAAAGTAGAACTTGATGAGGTAATTGTACCTTCTCTCGAATTGGAAAGTAGCTCATCACAGAAAAACCATTCTCGTGATGCCTACACCAACTAGAGAGCAAGCTAATGATGATGATCATGAAACTTCAGATCAAGTTACTACCGAACCTCGTAGGTCAACCAGAACACGTTCCGCACCAGAGTAGTACGGTAATCCTGTTCTACAAGTCATGTTACTAGACCATGACGAACCTACGAACTATGAAGAAGCTATGATGAGCCCAGATTCCGATAAATGGCTTGAGGCCATGAAAACTAAGATAGGATCCATATATAAGAACAAAGTGTGGACTTTGGTGGACTTGCCCGATGATCGGCAAGCCATTGAGAATAAATGGATCTTCAAGAGGAAGACGGATGCTGATGGTAGTGTTACTATCTAGAAAGCTCGAATTGTCGCAAAAAGGTTTTCGACAAGTTCAAGGTGTTGACTACGATGAGATTTTCTCACTCGTTATCGATGCTTAAGTCTGTCCGAATCATGTTAGCAATTGTCGCATTTTATGAAATCTGGCAAACGGATATCAAAACTGCATTCCTTAATGGATTTATTAAAGAAGAGTTGTATATGATGCAACCAGAAGGTTTTGTCAATCATAAAAGTGCTAACAAAATGTGCAAGCTCCAGCGATCCATCTATGGACTGGTGCAAGCATCTCGGAATTGGATATACACTTTGATGAGTTGATCAAAGCGTATGGTTTTATACAGACTTATGGTGAAGCCTATATTTACAAGAAAGTGAGTGGGAGCTCTGTAGCATTTCTGATATTATATGTGGGTGGCATATTGTTGATTGGAAATGATGTAGAATTTCTTGATAGCATAAAAGGATATTTGAATAAGAATTTTTCAACAAAAGACCTTGGTGGAGCTGCTTACATATTGGGCATCAAGATCTATAGAGATAATTCAAGACGCTTGATAAGACTTTCAATGAGTACATACCTTGACAAGATTTTGAAGGAGCAAAGTAGATCAGTCAAAGAAGGAGTTCCTGCCTGTATTGTAAGGTGTGAAGTTGAGTAAAGACTCAAAACCCGACCACGACAGAAGATAAAGAGAGAATGAAAGTAATTCCCTATGCCTCGGCCATAGGTTCTATAAACTATGCCATGCTGTGTAGCAAACCTGTTGTGTACCTTGCCATGAGTTTGGCAAGGGGGTACAATAGTGATCCGGGATTAGATCACTAGACATCGGTCAAAATTATCCTTAGAGGACTAAGGAAATGTTTTTCGGTTATGGAGGTGATAAAGAGTTCATCATAAAGAGTTACGTCAATGCAATCTTTGACACTGATCTAGATGACTCTAAGTCTCAATCTAGATACGTATTGAACGTGGGAGCAATTAGCTAGAGTAGCTCCATGCAGAGCATTGTAGATATAGAAATTTGCAAAATACATACAGATCTGAATGTGGCAGACCCGTTGACTAAACTTCTCTCACAAGCAAAACATGATCACACCTTAGTACTCTTTGGGTGTTAATCACATAGCGATGTGAACTAGATTATTGACTCTAGTAACCTTTGGGTGTTGGTCACATGACGATGTCAACTATGGGTGTTAATCACATAAAGATGTGAACTATTGGTGTTAAATCACATGGCGATGTGAACTAGATTATTGACTCTAGTGCAAGTGGGAGCCTGAATACGCCCTAGAGGCAACAATAAAGTTGTTATTTTATATTTCCTTATATCATGATAAATGTTTATTATTCATGCTAGAATTGTATTAACCGGAAACTTGATACATGTGTGGATACATAGACAAAACACAGTGTCCCTAGTAGGCCTCTACTAGACTAGCTCGTTAATCAAAGATGGTTAAGTTTCCTAACCATAGACATGTGTTGTCATTTGATGAACGGGATCACATCATTAGGAGAATGATGTGATGGACAGACCCATCCGTTAGCTTAGCATAATGATCGTTAAGTTTTATTGCTATTGCTTTCTTGATGACTTGTACATATTCCTTTGACTATGAGATTATGCAACTCCCGGATACCGGAGGAATACCTTGTGTGCTATCAAACGTCACAACGTAACCGAGTGATTATAAAGATGCTCTACAAGTATCTCCGAAGGTGTTTGTTGGGTTGGCATAGATCAAGATTAGGATTTGTCACTCCAAGTATCGGAGAGGTATCGGTGGGCCCTCTTGGTAATGCACATCATAATAAGCCTTGCAAGCAATGTGACTAATGAGTTAGTTGCGGGATGATGCATTACGAAACGAGTAAAGAGACTTGTCGGTAACGAGATTGAACTAGGTATGAAGATACCGATGATCGAATCTCGGGCAAGTAACATACTGATAACAAAGGGAAAAATGTATGTTGTCATTGCGGTTCGACCGATAAAGATCTTTGTAGAATATGTGGGAGCCAATATGAGCATCCAGTTTCCGCTATTGGTTATTGACCGGAGAGGTGTCCCGGTCATGTCTACATAGTTCTCGAACCCGTAGGGTCCGCACGCTTAACGTTCGATGATGATTTGTATTATATGAGTTATGTGATTTGGTGACCAAATGTTGTTCGGAGTCCCGGATGAGATCACGGACATGACAAGGAGTCTCGAAATGGTCGAGAGGTAAATATTGATATATTGGATGATAGTATTCGGACACCAGAAGTGTTCTGGAGTGTACCGGGTACATATCGGAATACCGGGGGGGGGGTTACCGGAACCCCCCGGGGGAAGATATGGGCCATGTGAGGGAGGCACACCAGCCCACAAAGGGGTGGCATGCCCCCCACAGGGAAGGAGTCCGAATTGGACTAGGGGAGGAGGCGGCGCCCCCCATTCCTTCTCCCCCTCTCCCTCTCTTTCCCCCTTTCCCCTGCGGTAAAAGGAAAGGGGGGCGAATCCTACTAGAAGCCCAAGTAGGACTCCTCCTACTTGGGGCGCGCCTCAGGCCGGCCTCCTCGCCCTCCCTCCTTTATATACGTGGGGAGGGGGCGCCTACAACACACATCAATTGTTCCAAGCCGTGTGCGGCGCCCCCCTCCACAGTTTAAGCCTCCGGTCATATTCACGTAGTGCTTAGGCAAAGCCTTGCGCGGATCACTTCACAATCACTGTCACCACACCATCGTGCTGACGGAACTCTCCCTCGACACTTTGCTGGATCAAGAGTTCGAGGGATATCATCGAGCTGAACGTGTGCAAAACTCGGAGGTGTTGTACGTTCGGTGCTTGATCGGTCAGAACGAGAAGAAGTTCGACTACATCAACCGTGTTGTCAAACGCTTCCGCTTTCGGTCTACGAGGGTACGTGGACACACTCTCCCCCTCTCATTGATATGCATCTCCTAGATAGATCTTGCATGAGCGTAGGAATTTTTTTGAAATTGCATGCTACGTTTCCC
Source organism: Triticum aestivum (assembly GCF_018294505.1). NCBI lineage: Eukaryota > Viridiplantae > Streptophyta > Magnoliopsida > Poales > Poaceae > Triticum > Triticum aestivum. The sequence goes on from NC_057814.1 coordinate 183,313,379, forward strand.
AACAGCAGCCTCAAATGTTGATCCCTCCAGCTGCGTCACCAACTCCTGCATCAAGTGGATTCGCTCTGCATCATGTCCCGGAGGACCAGACAGGAGCTGCCAAGGAGGCTATGATCCAAGATGGCTTGATGATGCAGCAGCTGAAGGAGGTGTACGAATCCAGCAAGGCTGCTTACGGCGCCAGTTCTGCCCTTTAGACCAATGTCTGAGTAAGTACGATTGTAAGTTGATTTCTGATTGGATTTTCTTCATCTTGAATCTGTACACCCACTTGGTGTTTTCTTTTACTGTGTAGTTCCTCCAGTGGGGGCATGCTGAGTGCACCCACTGGGTGTAGTCCCCGAGACCCTTATCGAATGTTTAATTCGACGGGGGTCTTAGAATATGCCTGTTTGTAGCTCTTCACTTGGGCCGGTCGGGCCGTGCCGAGTGGGTAACTGATCCAGTGGGGGCACGCTGAGTGCACCCACTGGGTGTAGTCCCCGAGACCACTGTCGACTGCGGGCAGTCGGCGGGGGTCTGAGAACAAGGTTTTTTTTCGCTCGGGCCAGGCAGGCCGTACCAAGCTAGTGGGAAATTGATCCAGTGGGGGCACGCTGAGTGCACCCACTGGGTGTAGTCCCCAAGACCGCCATTGAATGTTTGATTCGGCGGTGGTCTTAGAACTCTTCTGATAACAGCAATCTGAATTTGGTCTTCTCCACTCAGAAGTAAAGGGTCTTTCTTTTCATCGACTGAATTGTCGTTTTGTTGATCTCAGAAATCTTGTGAACTTGGGACTCAGTACGTTGCCCTGGAGAAGGAGAAGATCCAACTCCAACTTGATCTGGAACTTGCCAAGAAGAATCTGAAGGATGCTCAGGATGAAGTGAACACTATGGGAGGTAACAGCTTACTGACGGTATGCTTTGTCGTTTCTTCTTTTTCATCCTTTGAACCGAGTGATTCCACTCGAACAGATGTGCGTAGTGAAAACCGTCAACTCCAAGCACGACTGAAGAATGTTATTTCTTTAGACACTATGAAGCAGGCGCTGGAGCGGAAGGACAATGAGCTCGCGGGGGCGCAAAAGGTGGCCTGAGAGAAGACTGAAGCCGCTGAGAGGAAGCTGGCTTTAGTCGGTAAGCTTGAGGAGGAAAATGCTACTCTAAAGACTGTTGTTGATGAGGTGAAACAGGAAGTTGCACTGCTGAGAGAGGAGAAAGTTGGCTTGGCTGACAAGGTGGACCAGCTCACTTGGAAGAGGGACGAGCTGGAGGATTACTTGGGGGCCTTGCAAAGAAGATGTACATCATGCTCTGAGGTATCTTTCTTCGTCCGAGTGAATCCAAAAAACATCCACACAATATTGCTACTGACTCGAACTTTCCCTCCTTGTGCAGAGTTCTGTCAGAATTTTGAGCAGGAGACCAAACAAATCGAACCAGGCCGGGACCCCACAAAGTCACTCGTCATAGATGAAGATGCTATGAATGTACTGTGACTTGAAGCTCGTCTCGACAGCGTCTTGGGGTATATTGCTCAATTGAAGGTGGCATTGACAAGGATAGACCAAGAGCTGTGGCTAGAGGACAAACTTCAGAATGATCTTGAGTCACTGATGAATCGACTCAATGAAGTTCCGAGTCGAGTGCAGGCGTGGAAGAAATCAGCTGCTCGCTGTGGAGCCGACGTGGCTCTCTCACTCGTCAGAGTCCATTGCAAGGATGACAAAGAAGAAAAGCTGAAGGCTCTCCAAGTGGCGAACATGAAGAAACTCCAGTTTGAATCCTTCATGGAGACCTTCATTGAGGTTGCCACTCGCATAGCTGACGGCATCGACCTGGACACCTTCGTCGAGCTAGCGAGTCCTCCTCCTGCCGAGTGAAGAAAAACTTGATGATTCAAATTTATTTGCCTCGGGATGCCGAGTGATCCTGTAATCGTTAAAATGCTTCGGGCTTGACGTCCGAATACTTTTGCTTGCAACTCTGAACTTGACGATTTTATCCGAACTTGGTGGATTTATCCGAATATTGCTTTTCTGCTTACAGAATGCTTTGTGTGAGCGGCTAAGCCCCCGAGTGGGGGGTTTGCGCTCCACTCGGAGTAGATTTTTAACTTAGGTGAGGACGGTCTCGCGGCTAAGCCCCCGAGTGGGAGGATTGCTCTCCACTCGGAGTAGATTTTTAACTTAGGTGAGGACGGGCTCGCGGCTAAGCCTCTGAGTGGGAGGATTGCTCTCCACGCGGAGAAGATTTTTAACTTAGGCGAGGACGGGCTCGCGACTAAGACACCGAGTGCGAGGATTGCTCCCCACCCGGAGTAGATTTTTAACTTAGGCGAGGACGGGCTCACGGCTAAGCCCCCTAGTGAGAGGATTGCTCTCCACTCGGAGTAGGTTTTTAACTTAGGCAAGGACGAGCTCTGGCTA
>NC_057814.1:183316225-183373873 GCF_018294505.1 Triticum aestivum
ATATTTTTAATTTTGGCGAGGACGGGCTCGCGGCTAAGCCCCCGAGTGGGAGGATTGCTCTCTACTCGGAGTAGATTTTTAACTTAGGCGAGGGCGGGCTCGCGGCTAAGCTCCCGAGTGAGAGGATTGCTCTCACTCGGAGTAGTTTTTTTAACTTAGGCGAGTACGGGCTCGCGGCTAAACCCCCGAGTGGGAGGATTTCTCTCACTCGGAGTAGGTTTTTAACTTAGGCGAGGATGGGCTCGCGGCTAAGCCCCCGAGTGGGAGGATTTCTCTCTACTCGGAGTAGTTTTTTAACTTAGGCGAAACTGGTTCGCGGCTAAGCCTCCGAGTGGGAGGATTTATCTCCACTCGGAGTAGTTTTTTAACTTAGGCGAAATTGGTTCGCGGCTAAGCCCCCGAATGGGAGGATTGCTCTCCGCTCAGAGTAGATTTTTTAACTTAGGTGAAAACGGGTTCCGCAGCTAAGTCACCCACTGGGGGATTTGGACACATGCTTATGCGAGAACAATCATTAAGAGACTGTAGGAAACATGTCTTGATAAACAGTCTAACAAGTACTCTTATTACATCCTGACAATCCGACTATCAAGTACAAAAATGACGGAGAAGATATGCGTTCCAGGAGCGCGGCTCATCTTTCTTCTGAGTTAGGCTGTAAAGGTGATAGGCTCCATTGTGAAGCACCTTGGTGACGACGAAAGGGCCTTCCCATGCAGGGGCGAGCTTATGTGGTCGCTGCTGATCCACTCGGAGCACCATGTCTCCTTCTTGAAATGCTCGACCCTTGACGTTCCTTGCATGGAATCGACGAAGATCTTGTTGATAGATAGTCAACCGGATCAAATCCATCTCCCGTTCTTCTTCCAGAAGGTCTACTGCATCATGACATGCTTGCTCTGCCTCAGCTTCTGAATAAAGTTCCACTCAGGGTGCATTGTGAAACAGATCACTAGGCAGTACGGCTTCAGCCGCATACACCATGAAGAAAGGGGTTCGGTTAGTGAATCGGTTAGGAGTTGTCCTCAATCCCCACAGAACAGACGGCAGTTCGTTCACCCAAGCCCCAGCTACGTGTTTAAGGTCGCGCATGAGCCGAGGTTTCAAACCTTGGAGGATCAGACTATTTGCTCTTTCATCTTGGCCATTCGACTGCGGGTGCGCAACGGATGCGTAATCCACCCGAGTCCCCTGGGAAGCGCAGAACGCTCTGAATTCTTCTGAGTCGAAGTTTGAGCTGTTGTCTGTGATAATGTTGTGTGGAACTCCATATCGGAATATCAGCTCTCTTATGAAATTGATGGCTGTGCTTGAGTCTAAGTTTTTGATAGGCTTGGCCTCAATCACTTGGTGAACTTGTCGACTGCTACAAGTAGATGAGTGAAACCACTTCTGCCGGTCCTGAGCGGCCCAGTCATGTCCAATCCCCACACATCAAATGGCCAGACGAGTGGAATGGTTTTGAAAGCAGATGCGGGCTTATGTGACATGTTTGCGCAGAACTAGCAACCTTCACACTTCTCCACGATTCCTTTTGCAGCTTCATTGGCCCGCGGCCAGTAGAATCCTGCTCGGTATGCTTTGGCCACGATGGTCCGAGAGGACGCATGGTGACCACAGGTCCCCGAGTGGATTTCGTCGAAGATCAGTCGACCCTCTTCTCGAGAAATACATCATTGAGCTACGCCAGTAACACTCTTTCTGTAGAGCTACCCATTAATCACTGTGCAAGCCTTGGATCTGCGGACAATCTGACGTGCTTCAACTTCATCTTCTGGAAGCTCCTTCCTGAGCAGATATGCGATGTATGGCACTATCTAGTCGGGGGTTATTACAAGGATTTCCATAACAAGGTCAATAACTGTTGGTACCTCGATCTCAGTCGGATTGGTAGGGCTTATCGCTTGGGGAGGTTCCTCTGTGAAAGGATCCTCTTGTACTGAAGGGGAATGGACATGCTCAAGAAACACATTGCTGGGAATAGGTTTCTGAGTGGAACCTATCTTTGCTAGATCGTCAGCTGCTTGATTCTTGATTCGGGAAATGTAGTGAAGCTCCAAACCCTCAAACTTTTTCTCCAACTTCCTTGTTGCGTTGCAGTATCCAGTCATGGCAGGGTTTCTGACATCCCACTCCTTCATCACCTGATTGATCTCCAAATCCGAGTGACCGTAGACCATCAGGCGACGGACGCCGAGTGAGATGGCCATACGCAACCTGTAGAGAAGTGCTTCATACTCAGCTTTGTTATTTGAGGAATCGAAGTGAATCTGGAGGACATAACTGAGTTTATCGCCTCTTGGGGACACCAAGACCACTCCGGCACCAGAGCCATTCAACATCTTAGATCCATCAAAGAACATAGTCCAGTGTTTCGAGTTAACTTGAGTCGATTGTTGCTGTTCAATCCACTCGGCCAAGAAATCTGCGAGCACTTGAGATTTGATCGCCTTCTTCGCTTCAAACTTGATATCCAGGGGGAGAATTTCAATTGCCCACTTAGCCACTCGACTAGTTGCATCTCGATTAGAACGTCCCCGACGACTGAAATCGAGTGGTCTTGGAAATAATGTGCAACTTTCTTCGCAGTCAAATAAATTCCATAAACAAGCATCTGGTAATGCGGATACCTCTGCTTGGATGGAGTCAAGACTTCAGAGATGTAGTATGATACGTCTCCAACGTATCGATAATTTATGAAGTATTCGTGCCATGTTTACTATTGTTTTATATGATCTTGGTATGATTTGATTAGAACTAACCCGGACTGACGCTGTTTTCAGCAGAACTACCGTGGTGTTGTTTTTGTGCAGAAATAAAAGTTCTCGGAATACGCTGAAAATCAACAGAGAATTTTTCTGGAAAATATAAAAAATACTGGAACAAAAATCTACCGGAGGGGAGTCTCGGGGGCCCCACAAGGGTGGGGGGCGCGCCCACCCCCCTGGGCGCGCCCCAGTGCCTCGTGGACTACCCGTGGGCCCCCCTGACTTGTTCTCGACGACAACCTCTCCTATAAATACAGAAACCTCCAGAAATTAACCTAGATCGGAAGTTCCGCCTCCGCAAGCCTCTGTAGCCATGAGAAATCAATCTAGGCCCTCTCCAGCACCCTGCCAGAGGGGGCCATCATCACCAGAGGCGATGGAGGAGGATCCCGGAGGGGCCATCATCGCCATGAAGGCCATGATCCAGAGGGAGAACCTCTCCCCATCTAGGGGGGAGGCCATGGAGGAGGAAGCACAAGGGGGAGAACCTCTCCTCCTCTCTCTCGGTGGCACCGGAGTGCCATCGGGAGGGGAATCATCGCCGCGGTGATCGTCTTCATCAACATCACCATCATCATCACCATCCTCATCTCTTTTACGCGGTCCACTCTCCCGCACCCCGCTGTAATCCCTACTTGAACATGGTGCTTTATGCCACATATTATGATCCAATGATGTGTTGCCATCCTATGATGTTTTTAGTAGATATCCTTTGTCTTTGGGTTGATTGATGATCTAGATTGGTATGAGTTGTATGTTTTATTTTGGTGCTGTCCTATGGTGCCCTCCATGTCGCGCAAGCGTGAGGGATTCCCGCTGTAGGGTGTTGCAATATATACATGGTTTACTTATTGTCTGCGTTGCTTGAATGACAGAAGCATAAACACGGATAAGTGGGTCATGGCGTATGGGATAAAGGGGACTTGATGCTTTAATGCTATGGTTGGGTTTTACCTTAATGATCTTTAGTAGTTGCGGATGTTTGCTAGAGTTCTAATCATAAGTGCATATGATCCAAGACGAGAAAGTATGTTATCTTATGCCTCTCCCTCATATGAAATTGCAATAGTGATTACCGATCTTGTTAACAATTGCCTAGGACAATTCCGCACACCAACCCATCATTATTCCACACTCGCTATTTATAATACTTAGTAATATATTCTAACTTTATGATAACAACACCTACTTTTATATTTTAGCTCTCGGATATCATGCAAAGTTATCCTCTTCATACCCACAACATAGTTTTGTTTCTCGTATCTAGTTGGAAGCAAATGTTCGGTGTACGTAGAGTCGTATCAGTGGCAGATAGGACTTGAGAAAATATTGATCTTACCTTTAGCTCCTTGTGGGTTCGACACTCCATACTTATCACTTCCACCTTTGGAAATTGCTACGATGATTCCCTGCACTTGGGGATTATCATAGTACACTGGGCGTTGAACTTTATAGGCCTTTCCTTCTTCTTCTCGCTCCACTGTGAGCACTGTGCTTACAACTTGGCTAGTGGCTGCAATGTATAAGAGTAGAGGCTCTTTGCTGTTCGGAGCAGCAAGCACCGGCTGGGTGGAAAGCAGGGCTTTGAGCTCCACAAATGCTGCTTCGGCTTCGGGAGTCCACTCGAACGTATCAGACTTTTTCATCAATTGGTAAAGAGGCAATGCCTTTTCACTGAGACATGAAATGAATCGACTCAATGCAGCAAGACAACCTGTGAGCTTTTGAACGTCATGCACATGCACAGGGCGTTTCATTCGGAGAATTGCACCAATTTTCTCGGTATTAGCATCTATCCCTCGTTCAGAAACGAGAAAACCGAATAAGTTTCCTTGGTACTCCGAATGTGCACTTGGATGGATTCAACTTAATGTCATACCTTCTAGATTGGCGAAGGTTTCAGCGAGGTCAGTCAGCAGGTCGGAACCTTTGCATGAATTAACCACGATATCATCCATATACGCCTCCACATTTCAACTGATCTAAGTGAGTAGGCACTTCTGAATCATGCGCATGAATGTGGTGCTAGTGTTTTTGAGACCGAAAGGCATGGTGGCATAGCAAAAACATCCGAATGGGGTGAAGAAGGCCGTTTTTATTTCATCTGGTCCATACAGTCGGATCTGATGGTATCCGGAATACACATCAAGAAAAGACAAACGCTCACATCCCGCAGTCGAGTCGACTATTTGTTCGATGCGAGGGAGCGGAAAATTATCTTTCGGGCAGGCCCGATTGATATGCTTGACGTCAATGCACATACGGAGTGAATTATCCTTCTTGGGGACCATGACGACGTTGGCGAGCCACTCGGAGTGGTATATCTCGCGGATGAATGATGACCCACAAGTATAGGGGATCTATCGTAGTCCTTTCGATAAGTAAGAGTGTCGAACCCAAGGAGGAGCAGAAGACAAGCAGTTTTCAGTAAGGTATTCTCTGCAAGCACTGAAATTATCGATAACAGATAGTTTTGTGATAAGGTAATTCGTAATGGGTAACAAGTAACAAAAGTAAATAAGGTGCAGCAAGGTGGCCCAATCCTTTTTGTAGTAAAGGACAAGCCTGGACAAACTCTTATATAAAAGAAAACGCTCCCGAGGACACATGGGAATTATCGTCAAGCTAGTTTTCATCATGCTCATATGATTCGCGTTCGTTACTTTGATAATTTGATATGTGGGTGGACCGGTGCTTGGGTGCTGCCCTTCCTTGGACAAGCATCACACTTATGATTAACTACTCTCGCAAGCATCCGCAACTACGAAAGAAGAATTAAGGTAAACCTAACTATAGCATGAAACATATGGATCCAAATCAGCCCCTTACGGAGCAACGCATAAACTAGGGTTTAAGCTTCTGTCACTCTAGCAACCCATCATCTACTTATTACTTCCCAATGCCTTCCCCTAGGCCCAAACAATGGTGAAGTGTCATCTAGTCAACGTTCACATAACACCACTAGAGGAAAGACAACATACATCTTATCAAAATATCAAACGACTACCAAATTCACATGAATACTTATAACAAGACTTCTCCCATGTCCTCAGGAACAAACGTAACTACTCACAAATCATATTCATGTTCATAATCAGAGGGGTATTAATATGCATAAAGGATCTGAACATATAATCTTCCACTGAATAAACCAACTAACATCAACTAGAAGGAGTAATCAACACTACTAGCAACCCACAGGTACCAATCTGAGGTTTTGAGACAAAGATCGGATACAAGAAATGAACTAGGATTTGAGAGGAGATGGTGCTGGTGAAGATGTTGATGGAGATTGACCCCCTCCCGATGAGAGGATTGATGGTGATGACGATGGTGATGATTTCCCCATCCCGGAGGGATGTTTCCCCGGCAGAACAGCTCCGCTGGAGCCCTAGATTGGTTCCGCCTCGAGACGGCAGCGCTTCGTCCCGAAAGCTTCCTTATGATTTTTTCCAGGGTGAAAGACTTCATATAGCAAAAGATGGGCACCGGAGGCCTACCAGGGGGCCCACGAGGTAGGGGCGCGCCCAGGGGGGTAGGGCGCGCCCCTACCCTCGTGGCCAGGGTGTGGGCCCCCTCTGGTTGATTCTTTCGCCAGTATTTTTTATTAATTCCAAAAAGTGCCTCCGTGAAGTTTCAAGACTTTTGGAGTTGTGCAGAATATGTCTCTAATATTTGCTCCTTTTCCAGCTCAGAATTCCAGCTTCCGGCATTCTCCCTCTTCATGTAAACCTTGTAAAATAAGAGAGAAAAGGCATAAGTATTGTGACATAATGTGTAGTAACAACCCATAATGCAATAAATATCAATATAAAAGCATGATGCAAAATGGACGTATCAACTCCCCCAAGCTTAGACCTCGCTTGTCCTCAAGCGGAAGCCGATATCGAAAAATATGTCCACATGTTTAGAGATAGAGGTGTCGATAAAATAAAATACGGACATGAGGGCATCATGATCATTCTTATAACAGCAACATATATATATATACATATATATATATATATATATTGTCATATGATTTCTTATGCTAAAGTAACAATCTATTCACAATGTCAAGTATGAATCAGAAACATCATTGAAAAACTAACAAACTATGATCTCGGTCATTGAAGCAATTGCAATTTATCATAACATTGGAAAGAGTCAATATAAGAGCTTTTCAGCAAGTCCACATACAAAACCATCATTTAGTGTGTCACAATTCCTAACACTCACGTAATACTTATGGGTATGAAGTCTTAATCGGACACACAAAAAGATAGGGGATTATAGTGTTGCCTCCCAACCTTTTACCTCAAGGGTAATGTCAACAATAATAGTTTATGATAACTTACATCCAATTGGATATTATATATATATATATATATATATATATATATCAGGATCTTTCCAACACAATGTGCTTGCCAAAGGATAAAATGTAAAAAGGGAAGGTGAAGATCACCGCGACTCTTGCATAAGGCATGATACAAAAATAAAAGATAGGCCCTTCGCAGAGGGAAGCAGAGGTTGTCATGTGCTTTTATGGTTGGATGCACAAAATCTTAATGTGAAAGAACGTCACTTTATATTGCCACTTGTGATAGGGACCTTTATTATGCAGTCCGTCACTTTTATTTCTTCCATATCACAAGATCGTATAAAGCTTATTTTCTCCACACTAATAGATCATACATATTTAGAGAGCAATTTTTATTGCATGCAACAATGACAACTTACTTGAAGGATCTTACTCAATCCATACGTAGGTATGGTGGACTCTCATGGAAAAACTGGGTTTAAGGATATTCAGAAGCACAAGTAGTATCTCTACTTGGTGCAGAGAATTTGGCTATCATGAGGGGAAAGGCAAGCTCAACATGTTGGATGATCCATGACAATATACTTTATTTCGGATATAAGAAAACATAACCCATTACGTTGTCTCCTTGTCCAACATCAACCTTTTAACATGTCATATTTTAATGAGTGCTCACAATCATAAAAGATGTCCAAGATAGTATATTTATATGTGAAAACCTCTCTTTCTTTATTACTTCCTATTAATTGCAACGTTGACCAAAACTATGTTTGTCAACTCTCAACAACTTTTATTCATCATACTCTTTATATGTGAAGTCATTACTCTCCATAGGATCAATATGATCTCTTTATTTCTTTTTATTCTTTCTTTTATTCCTTCAAAATCATAGCCACATAATCAAGCCGTTGACTCAAAACTAATCTTTATTATATATAACTCACAGACTCGATTACATAGAGGGATTATAAAGCAAAACTCAAAACTAGATCATACTAAAAAAATTATTCTACCAGATCAAGATATTACCAAAAGGATCGAACTAAGAAAAGCGATAAAGATAGAAGTGTGATGGTGATACGATACCGGGGCACCTCCCCAAGCTTGGCAGTTGCCAAGGGGAGTGCCCATACCCATGTGTTGATGTCTCTTTCTTCGGAGGTGGTGATGATGGATTTGTTGATGATGTAGGCTTTTCGTCCATCTTCCAAGGCATAGGCTCACCATCATAGAAGGATGATCGAGTCTCCGGGATCCTCAAATCTGCAGCCAAACTCATCCTCTTGAATCTGTATTCATACTCACAGTTTTGGTTTTGCAGGTCATAGATCTGGGCTTGGAGATGCTAGATTTTCTCGTGAAGCTTGAAGATGGTCTCCCCAATGTTCTTGGCATCCAGATTGTGGTTGTTGGTGTACTCCGCGATCATCATGTGGTTGGCGTTGAGTCCACGTTCCACCATCCCCTGGCACTTGATAACTTATTGCTCCATTGTTTTGAGTCTTGTCTCCATGCTTCCGGTCCTCCTTGGTCCCTCAACATCGCGGATGTGCAGCACCCCCTCACGCATCTCAATGGTTTGAGGGTGTTGCAGCACCTCCGCGAGGTAGGGGTTGATGACCTTCTCAAAAAACTTGTCCTTGGGGGCGCTTGAAGATGTCATGGTGATCTAGATCTGTCAGAAAAACAGCTTGAAACAGAAGCAGAGGATTTTGTCGTAGTACCATGGTCAAAACCTTCGGGAGACTATATAATGAATTTTTACCGACCAAAAGAAGTATTGTGCAAGAAAACAGAGTCCGGAGGGCACACGAGGTGCCCACGAGGCAGGGGGCGCGCCCAAGGGGGTAGCGCGCGCCCTCCACCCTTGTGGATGCCTCGTGTCCCTTTCGGACTACTTCTTATTTTCCTATTTTTCTAAATATTCCAAAATGGAGAAAAATTGCTATTAGAACTGTTTTGGAGTTGGTTTACTTACCGTACCACATACCTATTCCTTTTCGGAGTATGAAACATTCTGGAAAGGGTCCCTTATGTACTCCTCCGAAGTTATGGTGTCAATAACATTGGTTTCAACATTTATGAGATTACCTAAGATATAATGTTTTATTATTTGACCGTTCACCACCTTCAGATTTGTGCCTTCGAAGTTGTTGATTTTATGGCACCGGAACGATAGACCTCCTTGATAACGTAAGGACCTTCCCATTTAGAGACAAGTTTTCCTGCAAAAAATCTTAAACGAGAGTTGTATAACAAAACATAATCACCTACATTAAACTCACGCTTTTGTATCGTTTTGTCATGCCATCTTTTAACTTTTTCTTTAAACAGTTTGGCATTCTCATAGGACTGGGTTCTCCACTCATCAAGTGAGCTAATGTCAAAGAGTCTCTTCTCACCGGCAAGTTTGAAATCATAATTGAGATCTTTAATGGCCCAATATGCCTTATGTTCTAGTTCGAGAGGTAAGTGGCATGCTTTTCCATAAACCATTTTATACGGAGACATACCCATAGGATTTTTATATGCAGTTCTATAGGCCCATAATGCATCATCTAGTTTCTTGGACCAATTCTTTCTAGATCTATTAACAGTCTTTTGAAGAATTAATTTAATCTCTCTATTACTCAATTCTACTTGACCACTAGAATGTGGGTGGTATGGAGATGCAACTCTATGATTAACATCATACTTAGCAAGAATTTTACGAAAAGCACCATGAATAAAATGTGAACCACCATCAGTCATTAAGTATCTAGGGACTCCAAACCTCGGAAAAATAACTTCTTTAAGCATCTTAATAGAGGTGTTATGATCAGCACTACTAGCTGGAATAGCTTCTACCCAGTTAGTAACGTAATCAACAGCAACTAAAATGTGCGTATACCCATTAGAGGAAGGAAACGGTCCCATATAATCAAAGCCCCAAACATCAAATGGTTCAATAACAAGTGAATAGTTCATAGGAATTTCTTGACGTCTACTAATATTACCAATTCTTTGACATTCATCACAGGACAAGACAAACTTACGGGCATCTTTGAAGAGAGTAGGCCAATAAAAACCGGATTGCAATACCTCACGTGCAGTTCTATCTCCAGCGTGGTGTCCTCCATAGCACTACAAAAAAAGACACATCCGTGAAATTTTGGGCCGAACGAAAAAAAATTCTTTCATACTTATGACACTTCTATGACGATAATTGTGACAAAACCAGGTATCATCATAGATGTGGTGGGCTCCTACTTCTATGACAAAAAATCATGACAAAAAATGGGCTTTTCGTCCTGGGCGGGCCGGAGACGCAGCTGCATGACATTCTTTGGGCCGTCCATGACGGAAAAAACCGTGGTAGAAGCGAGGGCTAGGAAAATATCGGGGTGTTCCCGGTTACGGCGGGGGGTCGGGGCCGAGCGATGCGCGTTTCTCTTGTACACACACGCGCGTGTGTGCAAGGCGTTGGGCTCTAACTGAACCCGAGCGAGGCGTTCGCCTACTGAACCAGAGCGATTGCACTGCAGGCTACGCGTTACTGAACCCGAGCGATCGATCGATGGCTGTTAACTGAACCCGATCGAGCGATTCCTTCGCTACTACTGCTAACTGAAGCCGACCGATGATGCCTCTGGATGAACAGTGAGCATTGCTGGGGGGGGTTTGGATGAACTGTTCTCGGTGGGGGTGGATGAACAGGACCCCGTGGTGTTGCCTCTGGATGAACAGGACCCCGATCGATCGAGTCGGTTGGGGCTGGATGAACAGGACCCCGTGGAGGGCTGGATGAACAGGACCCCGTGGAGGGCTGGATGAACAGTAGACGGTGGAGGGCTGGATGAACAGTAGCCCGTGGAGGGGTGGTTGAACAGGAGCCCGTGGAGAGGGCTGGTTGAACAGTAGCCGGTGGAGTAGCGCGCGGTGGAGGCTGGATGAACAGGAGCCCGTGGATGAACAGTCGCATGTGGAGGCTGGAGGAGGTCGACGGTGGATGAACAGTAGCCCGTGGAGGCTGGAGGGGGCCGACGGTGGAGATGAGCAGTATCCCATGGAGTCCCGTTTTGCGGTACGCCACACCCCTCCCGATGAACAGGACCCCCGTGTCGACCGTAGCGCTCCAACACAAGTCTGTTTCCTCCGTTTTGTGGTACGCCACACCCCTCCCAATCAACAGGACCCCATTTCGACCGTAGGAGGTCCGTTTCCTCCGTTTTGCGGTACGCCAGACCCCTCTGATGAACAGGATCCCGTTTCAAACGTGGCCGGTCGAACACAAGGCCGTTTCCTCCGTTCTACGGTACGCCAGGCCTCGTTTCCATCGGTTGTTCCGTCCAAGCCCTCCCGATGAACACGACGACGCTTTCCGTTCCGACCCAGCCGGTTGGCTCCCCATGTACATGACGACGACGCAGTTTCTCTGTTCCGACCCAGCCATGTACACGAGCCCTGGCCGTATGTATGCGCGAGTAGGCGTTCGAGACCCCGCCCGTATGTACGTACATGGCCGTATTTTCTTTCTTGCACACTGGCCGCTGTACGTACATGTACATGCTACGTGCGCGCCTCTACTACGACACGTGCGCGCCTCTACATCGACTAGTATGTATGTACACGTTGCGACCAGAATGACAAACGCTACGTACGCTTCGACCAGGTGGGTCCCGACTGTCAGGCACTTCCTTGCGTGCGAAGATGTAGCTGGTGGGTCCCAGTAGTCAGGGGGGCGAATCGTTTTTTCGGACGCACTTCCTTGCATGCGAAGATGTAGCTGTCGGCTCCCAGCAGTCAGGGGGAAACGTTTTTTTTTGTGAAATACGATGGCCCGTCCGGTGGGTCCCTGCTGTGAGGTGGAGGAATAATTATTTTGCGCGTAATAAGGAGGCACTTCCTTGCTGCGACCGTGGGCCCAGCTGTCAGCCTCTCCACGTACATTCCACGTCCGATGGAAGCCGTTCCTTGACCATGTTGACCACGCCACGCCTGTGACGCCCGGATAAATAAGCTACAGTAACCCTCTGCTAATGATGCCACGTCACCTTGATTACTGTTGTTAATCTCTCGTTAGATCAAAACCGGTCCAAAAATTCAGATTCAAAATTTGGCAAATAACAAAAGTTTTCAAAATATTAAACTAAAATGTTCGATGTGTTCCAAATACTCACTAACTAATTGTCGTGTGAGAATTAACATCTTTTAGAATATAAAAATGTCGCTGGATATTAAACAGTGGACCAACATCACCTTTTTATCCTAGTTAAGAATAAAACTCAAACTTAATAAATTATTTTTGGACCCAAACTTTTTGTGGCAGTGCAAAATAATGCTTAGTGACTATATGGAAAGGTTTCACATTTTACAAAAGTAATTTGATGCAAAAAGAAAATACAAACAATAGCTAGATAAGAGAACAGAAAAACAAATACAAAAACAATTGATTAAAAATAAAAGACCTAATCTACTAGGCCACTCGGCCCATCTAACAAAACCGGCCCAGCCTCCCCCTCATCCCCTTCCTCTCGCTACAGTGCGGTAGGGGGGCCGTGGCGGCCATCCCGCGCCCCCCGGCACCTACAAGACCCCTCGCGCCGCGAACAAACCCTAGCCCTCGCTTACATCCCCCCTCTCGCATTTTTCTTACTCCCTCGCATAGAACCGAAGCTTCCTCGTCGGGCCCTCGTCGATTCCGTGGCTACTGTCCTCCCCGGCGCCCAGGAGGATGACTAGGAGCTTCACCACCATCGTCTCCTTCGTCCTCGACAAGTGAAACAAGCCGGGATGCCTTGTCTCCTCGCCATCGGGTCGGCTTCCCCGCCACGGCCGCCGTCATTCATAGTCAGATTCGTCGCGCCCAGGCGTCCCCGCACCTCCTAACCACGTCCAAGAGCTTCACGGTGAGCTCATCTCCCGATTCCCCTACTTCTCCCCTCGATCTGTCGCCGTAGGCATCGCCCCACAAGGACCAGTCGCCATGGCTGGAGTTTGGCCCGTCCGTGCCCATGGTCGCGCCCGCATGCGTGTGCTGCTCCAGCATCAGCCTCTGACCACACGTAGATGACCAACCGCGCTGTCCGAGCATGCGCTCGCCCTCCCCTGCCCGCGGCCCGCGCGCCTAGCCTCGCCCCCGCTGGCCCCTGTCGCGCCCCTGCATCGCCGCTCCGGGTTGAGGCCGCCCCTGTTCGATCGCGCGCCGCCGCATCTCGCGCCATCGCCTCACGCTTCGCTCGCGCCGCCACCGCCCCTTGCAGCCACTGCCGCACTGCTGCTTCCGGGCGCCGCTGACGCTGCTCTGTTTTAGCTGCTACTACTACAAGCTGCTGTCGCTGCCTAGTTCTGCTACTTGCAGCCGGGCTGTTGTGCTCGCCACTGCGTGCGCTCCTGCTTGCTGCGGCCTACTGCGTTGCTGCTTGCCTCGCGCCCACGGCTGCTACTGCCGCCGGCTGCTGCTGTTGCAGCTGGCCATGGCGATGTGTGTGTGTTCGTGAGGTGTTCGTGTGTGTGCTATGTGTGTGTGCGTGAGTGTGTGTTCTGTGTGTGTGGTCGGCTCAAATAGGAGTACTAGTTTAGGGACTAATTTAGTTAGTTAGTCTAGTTAGTAGTACTAGTTGATTAGTCCAATAGTAGATGACATGTGGACCCCCAGTTAGTTTAAAGAAAAACAAATTTTAAGAAAAGTCTAAGTCAATGGCATGTGGTCCCTACACTGTTCATATGTTGACTTGTCAATATTTGACTGGGTCAACCCAACCTATGGCCCCACTGTCATACACACCGTCTAGCAGAGCCCTTGTGACAAAAGATTTTCTATTTAAATTTTCGAATTAAATAATTCAAGAATATTGTAGAAACTTTAATAATTCATATAAAATAATCCGTAACTCGGATGAAAATACTTTGTACATGAAAGTTGCTCAGAACGACGAGACACATCCGGTTACGCAGTCCGTTCGTCGCCATGCATCCCTAGCATAGCGAACACGCAACTTTTCCCCTCCGATTCATCTATCCAAAAACGCGAAACACCGGGGATATTTTCCCGGATGTTTCCCCCCTTCACCAGTATCACTTACTACCGTGTTAGGTCACCTCTAGCACCACGTATTGCCATGTTATGCTTTGTGATGCTTTGATTGTTCTGTTATTTATTGTGTCCCCCCTCCGTTACTTCTTTCCGGTAGACCCCGAGACCGCTGCCGGTACCCCTGTGATCGACTACATCGACGACGAACCCTTCTTGCCAGAGCAACCAGGCAAGCCCCCCCTTGATCACCAGATATTGCCTATTCTTCTCTATACTGCTTGCATTAGAGTAGTGTAGCATCTTACTGCTTTCCGTTAATCCTATTCTGCTGCATAGCCTGTCATTGTTGCTACAGTTGTTACCCTTACATGCTATCCTACTGCTTAGTATAGGATGCTAGTGTTCCATCAGTGGCCCTACACTCTTGTCCGTCTGCCATGCTATACTACCGGGCCGTGATCACTTCGGGAGGTGATCACGGGTATATACTTTATCCTTTATACATGATACATGTGGTGACTAAAGTCGGGTCGGCTCGAGGAGTACCCGCAAGTGATTCTGATGAGGGGGCTGAAAGGACAGGTGGCTCTATCCCGGTAGAGGTGGGCCTGGGTTCCCGAGGGGCCCCGACTGTTACTTTATGGCGGAGCGACAGGGCAGGTTGAGACCACCTAGGAGAGAGGTGGGCCTGGCCCTGGTTGGCGTTCGCGGATACTTAACACGCTTAACGAGATCTTGGTATTTGATCTGAGTCTGGCCATTTGGTCTATATGCAGTAACCAACTACGCGGGAACAGTTATGGGCACTCGGCGTCGTGGTATCAGCCGAAGCTCTTCCTGACGTCAGCGACGGAGTGCCGCGCGCCGGATTGGACTGGAACGCCTGCTAGGCTAGGTCTGCTTCCGGCCGCGTACGCAACGTGCAGGTGTGCAATGGGCGATGGGCCCAGACCCCTGCGCGCATAGGATTTAGACCGGCGTGTTGACCTCTCTGTTGAGCCTAGGTGGGGCTGCGACGTGTTGATCTTCCGCGGCCGGGCATGACCCAGGAAAGTGTGTCCGGCCAAATGGGATCGAGCGTGTTGGGTTATGTGGTACACCCCTGCAGGGAAGTTTATCTATTCGAATAGCCGTGTCCCTCGGTAAAAGGATGACCCGGAGTTGTACCTTGACCTTATGACTACTAGAACCAGATAATTAATAAAATACACCCTTCCAAGTGCCAGATATAACCCGGTGATCGCTCTCTAACAGGATGACGAGGAGGGGATCGCTAGGTAGGATTATGCTATGCGATGCTACTTGGTGAATTTACCATCTACTCTCTTCTACATGCTGCAAGATGGAGGAGGACAGAAGCGTAGTCTTCGACAGGATTAGCTATCCCCATCTTATTCTGGCATTCTGCAGTTCAGTCCACCAATATGGCCCTTTACACATATACCCATGCATATGTAGTGTAGCTGCTTGCTTGCGAGTTCTTTGGATGAGTACTCACAGTGCTGGAGCCCAGGAGCCAGACGCCACCGTCGACGACAACTCCTACTACACCGGAGGAGCCTACTACTACGTGCAGCCCGCTGACGACGACCAGGAGTAGTTAGGAGGATCCCAGGTAGGACGCCTGCGCCTCTTTAGATCCGTATCCCAGTTTGTGCTAGCCTTCTTAAGGCAAAATTGTTTAACTTATGTCTGTACTCAGATATTGTTGCTTCTGCTGACTCGTCTATGACCGAGCACTTATATTCGAGCCCTCGAGGCACCTGGCTTGTATTATGATGCTTGTATGACTTATTTATGCTTTAGAGTTGTGTTGTGATATCTTCCCGTGAGTCCCTGATCTTGATCGTACACGTTTGCGTGCATGATTAGTGTATGATTGAATCGGGGGACCCACAAGTTGGTATCAGAGCCGACTGTCTGTTGGAATCCCCCTTCCAAACTCCTTGGCCGAAGTCGAGTCTAGACATTGCTAAACTTTTACTAACATGGCTGTGTGCCTTACGGGCCCACGTCTCCATTGGGTGGCATTAGGATCTTTCATTCTTCGTCTATACTCTGGGACTCTAAGCTCTCTTCTATTCAGGTTAAATGATTTTGCTAAAAACAAAACTAACTTTAGGTTCTCGAAAATACTATCTCCCGGAGACTTCAGATGATCGTCTGCTGCACGTGAAGACCCTGAAGATACTCTCCGCTGTTAACCCGAGAACTTGTGTTCATCGCGTTTGCAATTCCCCTTCCACCATCAACCCTTATGGAGAACTACATGCAGTTGTCATTCTTACATTCATCCCCAATTGTTCTTGTTATTACAAGATACCCTGAAATACTTCGGATATTCCGAGAATCCTTTGGGTCTGCTGCCTTGCAGCTTATTTTCCTCATGAATACATGTATGAATAATTCCTCACACTTACCGGGGATTCGTTCATCCCTAGTTGTTCAGGTGTTTCGCAAAATTCTTCGAAATGCCATTCGATCTTCCGAAATCCTCAGTAGCCTATTGCTCTTGATCCTCTTTACCTGCTTGCATAATGGTTACTTCCATATGTCTAGCAATATTCATTAAAATACTTTGTGATCGACATTCTGATCATCCTGGATCAACATGTGTGTGAATGCACACAATCATCAGTTATTCCCTGAAAATTATCCTTCCGGCTCGGACGTCATTTTGAACATGAGCTGGTTGTCGACCAATCAAATCGCCACCGTTTGTGCCTCTAAGTCTATTCAACTTACTTGTCTTTTGATCAGAGCATCTGCTTTTGATCCCCCAATTTGGAAATCATAATTCCTTGCATTTAAGGTCTCGAATTATCTAGATTTTTCTATAATCCGATGCTTTGGCATTATTTCTTCTTCTGGCTGAACATATATACTCAAATCAGTTTCTTTGCGGTCCGCCAGATCCTTTGGTGGATTATTATCCGACCGTTCCTGCATATTCTCAAAACCTTGAGTTCTTCCCCTGATACACAATGCCTTTGGAAAATTGTATCCTCTGTTTTCTCAACCATGCTCTGTTTTCGAGCTGGTGGTATTTACTATTGAAGCTTGTGGTATATGTTTCCACGATACCATGACGGGTTGAACCTATGCCTTCCTTAATATGTGTGAACTCGGAAGTTTTCACGAGTCATACTCATCTGGTATTTCACCAGGTAAAACTTTCAACACTAATGCCTTTATCAAGGCGAGAAGTGAATGGAAGGTTATACATTGAGGAAGTGGGAGTCGACCTTGAACCTTGCGTTCATGCCCATGGACACGATGTATAACTTATCATGGAAGTTGCTCGTAAAAATAATTACCCTCCTTGTTATAAGTTCATCTTGTATCCGTGGTTTGATCATTTATGATAGTGGTTTCCGACCATGTTCTCCTTTAAATACCATTTCTTGGACAAGTTAAATCACTTGTCTTCTGCAGGTCAATACGCCTGCCCAACCTCTATTATGATATACCTTTGAGTATTACCCCTGGTATCTCGAGGATATCTTACCATTGCACTACATCTTATAAACTTTGATGAAGTACTACCTTACCTTGTCTTTGTCACTTCATGGGTTCTGGGTTGTTTGTCAACCGAGAACACCGAATAGTGAATCGAGTCCACACTCCGATTCAATAACTCTAAGTAATTTTCGTTGCTTACGAGTTTAATAATCATTTAAGTCATTCCTAGCCTGATCGGCTATATCATTAGCGTGCTAAATTTTAACTGTGCTACCTGGTCCTTAACCCTGGAGCACAACTTTCGATGATGAGCTAAGCTTACGCCGATCTTCCTCTCATACCATTTCACCTTGAACAACAAGCTTGATTTCAAGTTTGTGTCGTACCCATGGTTCCAATAACCTTTCGCTTCATCATTCCTTTGACTTGATGTCATCACCGATCAGTTACATCTTCATGAAATCTCTCGACAAAGGTGTCGTGATCATCATCAATATTCGAGCTCTTTCAAGATATCTATTGAATTCTTCATGGGAAATACCATCCTTGTCCCTCGGTAAATTGTGTTGTCATCGACTACTTCCTTGCCTTCTTTCCATGGTAAATTGTGTTGTCATTGTGGTTGTACCTTGAGTTCCTGGCTATACAGCTTGTCTTATGTCCTACCTTGAAGTAATACCATTTTATATACCAAGGTTGTTGCGAGAATTTCACCACTTCTTAAGAATTCTTGATACCAGTGATACTTCTTGCCATCTCCGCTCATTCCTTGGTCCCCGTGTTGTTTCTAACCAGAAAATCAACAATTGAACTATGATGTGCGAATCCAAAACTTCTAGCAACCCTATTGCCTTGAAGTTAATGGTCGACATTTCATTCTTAGACCATTGGTTATCGACTCACCATTCTAACATTGATCATGCTACCTGAGCCCATATTTCGGGTGCACCTTTCAACCAATGTCTAGTTGTGTATGTTTTCCTCCAGCATACATCTTTATATCATTTGATCCGACAAATATTATCTCCTTGTTCACATAATTGTGGAAATCCATCCTTTGAAATCCTCGATGAATTGTCGCGGAGTCCATCAGCCCCCCTCATAATCTCTTTGTCTTAATGATGAACTCTTGTTTTGGAACTCGCTTCCATAGTTTTATTTCCGAGAATCTTGCTATGTCAACTCATCAATTTGTGTTGCACCTTTTCTTCTCAGGCATCCTGAGTCTGAGGTATCCTGACACCAATCGGATCTGAACCTCGGTCAGATATGATGGTTGGAACATATTTCCACGAGTTATAACATTGGTCTTTATATGACTCGGAAAGGTGATGTCATGCCTAGCACACCTGACCGGAGGACCTATTGTTATAATTTTCCTTTTAGCAAGGCTATCCATTCTTCCATGAGGAAATTGTAAGACTTATTCTACAACTTTTTCTTGATGGATCCTTCCTGTATCCAAAGTCTAACCTTTGCTTGAAGACCATGTCAATGCTATCTCGAAGCATGTCACCAGTACTCCAATTTTCAATAAGAACGTTTGAAGCACAAAGCTACATTTTCTTTATCAACTATCCAAACACCGTCGTATGGGTAATGGCATGAAATTTCTCTCCCCTTTCCTAAAGGGTTTTCTATGTTATATCCTGTCATGGATATCATGCACTGCTTGTCCTTGGGAAGGATATACCCCTGAAATATGTGTTTAAACACATTTTCCTTTCCATTGTTCTGTTTAATCTGATAATCATATTTTTCCTTTCCATTGGTTTGTTTAAACCCTTATTGTGATCTGTATGATATAAGCAGTAATATTCCCTGCTTATGTAAACACTTCGGTGTACAACTCTGGCTGTAAGACCCTGTTACCATTATTGATGACATTCCGGTAGCCACCGATGGACGAGAACCTTGCATATTGTTCCGCCTCGTTCAACGAGCAGGAAAATGGTTCTCCTCGTCCCTCGCCCTTGGTACTGACGTTGATGCCGACATAACTGACAGGCTATTCCCTGACATGCCTTGCTATCATGACCATGCAAGATGTCGCTACCCTCTTACTTTAACCCACATGGTGGACCCATAACCCACAGTTCCACAGGATCGAAACCTGACTCTCCTGTACCCCTTGTTTCCAAAGTTATTCCTCACACGCGGCTTTGTATGTAATTCACGAGCCACCTTTCGAGAGATCACCAATTCTGGTATCCGAAACAATACTTATGCCTATTGCTCTGAACCCCTTTCACACTCTGTTTCAGGCATCGAACGATTGCCTACCCGCTCGAAACCCCCGTGATACCTCCTTACTTTGCTCTCGATATTATCTTAAGATTCGGTTCGAGAGTTACGTTCCGCCACCTTTCCTGAGGTTATCTACCAGATAAGAAGCATTGTAGCGGTCCGTTCTTCCGAAGTTACCCCTTATCCTTTCGTAAGTACGATGGAGTTGCCGAAGAAAGGATGCAGACTTCACCATGATGACCTGAAGCAAGGAAATGAAGACATAAACGTAATGGATCAACCGCTTCGAGAAGAGCAACCAAGATCGAGAACGCTCGTTAGAATTTCGTAACCAAATCCCTTCCTCGACACTTCCCCTCTTAAATCTCGGGACGAGATTTCTTGTAGTGGAGGAGAATTGTGATGCCCGGATAAATAAGCTACAGTAACCCTCTGCTAATGATGCCACGTCACCTTGATTACTGTTGTTAATCTCTCGTTAGATCAAAACCGGTCCAAAAATTCAAATTCAAAATTTGTCAAATAACAAAAGTTTTCAAAATATTAAACTAAAATGTTCGATGTGTTCCAAATACTCACTAACTAATTGTCGTGTGAGGATTAACATCTTTTAGAATATAAAAATGTCGCTGGATATTAAAAAGTGGACCAACATCACCTTTTTATCCTAGTTAAGAATAAAACTCAAACTTAATAAATTATTTTTGGGCCCAAACTTTTTGTGGCAGTGCAAAATAATGCTTAGTGACTATATGGCAAGGTTTCACATTTTACAAAAGTAATTTGATGCAAAACATAAAATACGAACAATAGCTAGATAAGAGAACATAAAAACAAATACGAAAACAATTGATTGAAAAATAAAAGACCTAATCTACTGGGCCACTTGGCCCATCTAACAAAACCGGCCCAGCCTCCCCCTCATCCCCTTCCTCTCGCTACAGTGCGGTAGGGGGGGCCGTGGCGGCCATCCGCCGGCCGTGGCCGTGCGTGGGGGCCATCCCGCGCCCCCCGGCACCTACAAGACCCCCCGCGCCGCGGACAAACCCTAGCCCTCGCTTACTTCCCCCTCTCGCGTTTTTCTTACTCCCTCGCGTAGAATCGAAGCTTCTTCGTTGGGCCCTCGTCGATTTCGTGGCTACTATCCTCCCCGGCGCCCAGGAGGATGACTAGGAGCTTCACCACCATCGTCTTCTTCGTCCTCGACAAGTGAAACAAGCTGGGATGCCTTGTCTCCTCGCCATCGGGTCGGCTTCCCCGCCACGGCCGCCGCCATTCGTCGTCAGATTCGTCGCGCCCGGGGGTCCCCGCGCCTCCTAACCACGTCCAAGAGCTTCACGGTGAGCTCATCTCCCGATTCCCCTACTTCTCCCCTCGATCTGTCGCCGTAGGCATCGCCCCACAAGGACCAGTCACCATGGCTGGAGTTTGGCCCGTCCGTGCCCATGGTCGCGCCCGCATGCGTGTGCTGCTCCAGCATCAGCCTCTGACCACACGTACATGACCAACCGCGCTGTCCGAGCGTGCGCTCGCCCTCCCCTGCCCGCGGCCCGCGCGCCTAGCCTCGCCCCCGGTGGCGCCCGTCGCGCCCCTGCATCGCCGCTCCGGGTTGAGGCGGCCCTTGTTCGATCACGTGCCGCCGCATCCCGTGCCATCGCCTCCCGCTTCGCTCGCGCCGCCACCGCCCATTGCAGCCACTGCCGCACTGCTGCTTCCGGGCGCCGCTGACGCTGCTCTGTTTTAGCTGCTACTGCTACAAGCTGCTGTCGCTGCCTAGTTCTGCTACTTGCAGCCGGGCTGCTGTGCTCACCACTGCGTGCGCTCCTGCTTGCTGCGGCCTACTGCGTTGCTGCTTGCCTCGCGCCCACGGCTGCTACTGCCGCCGGCTGCTGCTGTTGCAGCTGGCCATGGCGATGTGTGTGTGGCCGTGAGGTGTTCGTGTGTGTGCTATGTGTGTGTGCGTGAGTGTGTGTTCTGTGTGTGTGGTCGGCTCAAATAGGAGTACTAGTTTAGGGACTAATTTAGTTAGTTAGTCTAGTTAGTAGTACTAGTTGATTAGTCCAATAGTAGATGACATGTGGACCCCTGTTAGTTTAAAGAAAAACAAATTTTAAGAAAAGTCTAAGTCAATGGCATGTGGCCCCTACACTGTTCATATGTGGGTCAACCCAACCTATGGCCCCACTGTCATACACACCGTCTAGCAGAGCCCCTATGACAAAAGATTTTCTATTTAAATTTTCGAATTAAATAATTCAAGAATATTGTAGAAACTTTAATAATTCATATAAAATAATCTGTAACTCGGATGAAAATACTTTATACATGAAAGTTGCTCAGAACGACGAGACGCATCCGGTTACGCAGTCCGTTCGTCAGCCATGCATCCCTAGCATAGCGAACACGCAACTTTTCCCCTCCGATTCATTTGTCCGAAAACACGAAACACCGGGGATATTTTCCCGGATGTTTCCCCCCTTCACCAGTATCACTTACTACCGCGTTAGGTCACCTCTAGCACCACGTATTGCCATGTTATGCTTTGTGACGCTTTGATTGTTCTGTTATTATTGTGTCCCCCCTCCGTTACTTCTTTCCGGTAGACCCCGAGACCGCTGCCGGTACCCCTATGATCGACTACATCGACGACGAACCCTTCTTGCCAGAGCAACAGGCAAGCCCCCCGCCTTGATCACCAGATATTGCCTATTCTTCTCTATACTGCCTGCATTAGAGTAGTGTAGCATGTTACTGCTTTCGGTTAATCCTATTCTGCTGCATAGCCTGTCATTGTTGCTACAGTTGTTACCCTTACCTGCTATCCTACTGCTTAGTATAGGATGCTAGTGTTCCATCAGTGGCCCAACAGTCTTGTCCGTCTGCATGCTATACTACTGGGCCATGATCACTTCGGGAGGTGATCACGGGTATATACTTTATCCTTTATACATGATACAGGTGGTGACTAAAGTCGGGTCGGCTCGAGGAGTACCCGCAAGTGATTCTGATGAGGGGGCTGAAAAGACAGGTGGCTCTATCCCGGTAGAGGTGGGCCTGGGTTCCTGACGGCCCCCGACTGTTACTTTATGGCCGAGCGACAGGGCAGGTTGAGACCACCTAGGAGAGAGGTGGGCCTGGCCCTGGTCGGCGTTCGCGGATACTTAACACGCTTAACGAGATCTTGGTATTTGATCTGAGTCTGGCCATTTGGTCTATACGCACTAACCAACTACGCGCGAACAGTTATGGGCACTTGACGTCATGGAATCAGCCGAAACTCTTCTTGACGTCAGCGACGGAGCGGCGCGCGCCGGATTGGACTGGAACGCCTGCTAGGCTAGGTCTGCTTCCGGCCGTGTACGCAACGTGCAGGTGTGCAATGGGCGATGGGCCCAGACCCCTGCGCACATAGGATTTAGACCGGCGTGTTGACCTCTCTGTTGAGCCTAGGTGGGGCTGCGACGTGTTGATCTTCCGCGGCCGGGCATGACCTATGAAAGTGTGTCTGGCCAAATGGGATCGAGCGTGTTGGGTTATGTGGTGCACCCCTGCAGGGAAGTTTATCTATTCGAATAGCCGTGTCCCTCAGTAAAAGGACGACCCAGAGTTGTACCTGGACCTTATGACAACTAGAACCGGATACTTAATAAAATACACCCTTCCAAGTGCCAGATATAACCCGGTGATCGCTCTCTAACAGGGCGACGAGGAGGGGATTGCCGGGTAGGATTATGCTATGCGATGCTACTTGGTGAATTTACCATCTACTCTCTTCTACATGCTGCAAGATGGAGGAGGCCAGAAGCGTAGTCTTCGACAGGATTAGCTATCCCCCTCTTATTCTGGCATTCTGCAGTTCAGTCCACCGATATGGCCCTTTACACATATACCCATGCATATGTAGTGTAGCTCCTTGCTTGCGAGTACTTTGGATGACTACTCACGGTTGCTTTTTGTTGGAAATATGCCCTAGAGGCAATAATAAATGGTTATTATTATATTTATTTGTTCATGATAATCGTCTATTATTCATGCTATAATTGTATTGTCCGGAAATCGTAATACATGTGTGAATGCATAGACCACAACGTGTCCCTAGTATGCCTCTAGTTGACTAGCTCGTTGATCAACATATAGTCATGGTTTCCTGACTATGGACATTGGATGTCATTGATGACGGGATCACATCATTAGGAGAATGATGTGATGGACAAGACCCAATCCTAAGCATAGCATAAAAGATCGTGTAGTTTCGTTTGCTAGAGCTTTTCCAATGTCAAGTATCTTTTCCTTAGACCATGAGATCGTGCAACTCCCGGATACCGTAGGAGTGCTTTGGGTGTGCCAAACGTCACAACGTAACTGGGTGACTATAAAGGGCACTACGGGTATCTCCGAAAGTGTCTGTTGGGTTGGCACGGATCGAGACTGGGATTTGTCACTCCGTGTGACGGAGAGGTATCTCTGGGCCCACTCGGTAATGCATCATCATAATGAGCTCAATGTGACTAAGGCGTTAGTCACGGGATCATGCATTGCGGTACGAGTAAAGAGACTTGCCGGTAACGAGATTGAACAAGGTATTGGGATACCGACGATCGAATCTCGGGCAAGTAACATACTGATTGACAAAGGGAATTGCATACGGATTGATTGAATCCTCGACACCGTGGTTCATCCGATGAGATCATCGTGGAACATGTGGGAGCCAACATGGGTATCCAGATCCCGCTGTTGGTTATTGACCGGAGAGGCGTCTCGGTCATGTCTGCATGTCTCCCGAACCCGTAGGGTCTACACACGTAAGGTTCGGTGACGCTAGGGTTGTAGAGATATATGTATGCGGAAACCCGAAAGTAGTTCGGAGTCCCGGATGAGATCCCGGACGTCACGAGAGGTTCCGGAATGGTCCGGAGGTGAAGAATTATATATAGGAAGTCAAGTTTCGGCCATCAGGAAAGTTTCGGGGGTTACCGGTATTGTACCGGGACCACCGGAAGGGTCCCGGGGGTCCACCGGGTGGGGCCACCTATCCCGGAGGGCCCCGTGG
This sequence comes from Triticum aestivum, assembly GCF_018294505.1. Classification (NCBI taxonomy): domain Eukaryota; kingdom Viridiplantae; phylum Streptophyta; class Magnoliopsida; order Poales; family Poaceae; genus Triticum; species Triticum aestivum. The sequence goes on from NC_057814.1 coordinate 183,341,071, forward strand.
GCTGAAAGTGGAAGGGAACCAGCCCTTAGTGGTCTGGGGCGCCCCCCTTGGGCCTCCCCCCATGCGCCTAGGGTTGGGAACCCTGGGAGGGGGGGAGCTTCCCCCTTGCCTTGGGGGGCAAGGCACCCCTTCCCCCCCTTTGGCCGCCGCCCCCCCTTGGAGATCCCATCTCCCTGGGCCGGAGCCCCCCCAGGGGGCCTATATAAAGGGGGGGAGGGAGGGTAGCAACCTACAGCCTTGGGCGCCTCCCTCCTCCCCTGCAACACCTCTCTCTCTCTCTCGCAGAAGCTTGGCAAAGCCCTGCCGAGACCCGCTACATCCACCACCACGCCGTCGTGCTGCTGGATCTCCATCAACCTCTCCTTCCCCCTTGCTGGATCAAGAAGGAGGAGACGTCGCTGCACCGTACGTGTGTTGAACGCGGAGGTGCCGTCCGTTCGGCACTCGGTCATCGGTGATTTGGATCACGGCGAGTACGACTCCGTCATCCACGTTCATTGGAACGCTTCCGCTCGCGATCAACAAGGGTATGTAGATGCACTCATTTCCCCTCGTTGCTAGTAGACTCCATAGATGCATCTTGGTGAGCGTAGAAAATTTTTAAATTATGCTACGATTCCCAACAGTGGCATCATGAGCCAGGCCTATGCGTAGTTACTATGCACGAGTAGAACACAAAGCAGTTGTGGGCGTTGAGTTTGCCAATTCTTCTTGCCGCTACTAGTCTTTTCTTATTTCGGCGGCATTGTAGGATGAAGCGGCCCGGACCGACCTTACACGTACGCTTACGTGAGACAGGTTCCACCGATTGACATGCACTAGTTGCATAAGGTGGCTAGCGGGTGTCTGTCTCTCCTACTTTAGTCGGAACGGATTCGATGAAAAGGGTCCTTCTGAAGGGTAAATAGAAATTGGCAAATCACGTTGTGGTCATACGTAGGTAAGAAAACGTTCTTGCTAGAAACCTACAAACCACGTAAAAACTTGCAACAACAATTAGAGGACGTCTAACTTGTTTTTGCAGCAAGTGCTATGTGATGTGATATGGCCAGAAGATGTGATGAATGATATATGTGATGTATGAGATTGATCATATTCTTGTAATAGGAATCACGACTTGCATGTCGATGAGTATGACAACCGGCAGGAGCCATAGGAGTTGTCTTTATTATTTTGCATGACCTGCCTGTCATTGAATAACGCCATGTAAATTACTTTACTTTGTTGCTAAACGCGTTAGCCATAGAAGTAGAAGTAATCGTTGGCGTGATGACTTCATGAAGACACAATGATGGAGATCATGATGATGGAGATCATGGTGTCATGCCGGTGACGAAGATGATCATGGTGCCCCGAAGATGGAGATCAAAGGAGCATAATGATATTGGCCATATCATGTCACTATTTGATTGCATGTGATGTTTATCATGTTTTTGCATCTTATTTGCTTAGAACGACGGTAGCAAGTAGGATGATCCCTTATAATAATTTCAAGAAAGTGTTCACCCTAACTGTGCACCGTTGCGAAGGTTCGTTGTTTCGAAGCACCACGTGATGATCGGGTGTGATAGATTCTAACGTTCGAATACAACGGGTGTTGACGAGCCTAGCATGTACAGACATGGCCTCGGAACACACGCAATACACTTAGGTTGACTTGACGAGCCTAGCATGTACAGACATGGCCTCGGAACACGGAGGACCGAAAGGTCGAGCATGAGTCGTATAGAAGATACGATCAACATGGAGATGTTCACCGATCTTGACTAGTCCGTCTCACGTGATGATCGGACACGGCCTAGTTAAACTCGGATCATGTTTCACTTAGATGACTAGAGGGATGTCTATCTGAGTGGGAGTTCATTAAATAATTTGATTAGATGAACTTAATTATCATGAACTTAGTCTAAAATCTTTACACTATGTCTTGTAGATCTAATGGCCAACGTTGTCCTCAATTTCAACGCATTCCTAGAGAAAACCAAGCTGAAAGATGATGGCAGCAACTATACGGACTGGGTCCGGAACCTGAGGATCATCCTCATAGTAGCCAAGAAAGATTATGTCTTAGAAGCACCGCTAGGTGAAGCACCAATCCCAGAGAACCAAGACGTTATGAACGCTTGGCAATCACGTGCTGATGATTACTCCCTCGTTCAGTGCGGCATGCTTTACAGCTTAGAACCGGGTCTCCAAAAGCGTTTTGAGAAACATGGAGCATACAAGATGTTCGAGGAGCTGAAACTGGTTTTTCAAGCTCATGCCCGGGTCGAGAGATATGATGTCTCCGACAAGTTCTTCAGCTGTAAAATGGAGGAGAACAGTTCTGTTAGTGAGCACATACTCAGAATGTCTGGGTTGCATAACCGCTTGTCTCAGCTGGGAGTCAATCTCCCGGATGACGCGGTCATTGACAGAATCCTCCAGTCGCTTCCACCAAGCTACAAGAGCTTTGTGATGAACTTCAATATGCAGGGGATGGAAAAGACCATTCTTGAGGTATATTCAATGCTGAAATCAGCTGAGGTAGAGATCAGAAAAGAACATCAAGTGTTGATGGTGAATAAAACCACTAAGTTCAAGAAGGGCAAGGGTAAGAAGAACTTCAAGAAGGACGGCAAGGGAGTTGCCGCGCCCGGTAAACCAGTTACCGGGAAGAAGTCAAAGAATGGACCCAAGCCCGAGACTGAGTGCTTTTATTGCAAGGGAAGTGGTCACTGGAAGCGGAACTGCCCCAAATACTTAGCGGACAAGAAGAAGGCCGGCAACACCAAAGGTATATGTGATATACATGTAATTGATGTGTACCTTACCAGTACTCGTAGTAGCTCCTGGGTATTTGATACCGGTGCGGTTGCTCATATTTGTAACTCAAAACAGGAACTACGGAATAAACGGAGACTGGCGAAGGACGAGGTGACGATGCGCGTCAGGAATGGTTCCAAGGTCGATGTGATCGCCGTCGGCACGCTACCTCTGCATCTACCCACGGGATTAGTTTTAAACCTCAATAATTGTTATTTAGTGCCAGCTTTGAGCATGAACATTGTATCTGGATCTCGTTTAATTCGAGATGGCTACTCATTTAAATCCGAGAATAATGGTTGTTCTATTTATTTGAGAGATATGTTTTATGGTCATGCCCCGCTGGTCAATGGTTTATTTTTGATGAATCTCGAACATGATGTTACACATGTTCATAGTGTGAATACCAAAAGATGTAAAGTTGATAACGATAGTCCCACATACTTGTGGCACTGCCGCCTTGGTCACATTGGTGTCAAGCGCATGAAGAAGCTCCATGCAGATGGACTTTTGGAGTCTCTTGATTACGAATCATTTGACACGTGCGAACCATGCCTCATGGGTAAGATGTGTTGGAAATATGCCCTAGAGGCAATAATAAATAGGTTATTATTATATTTCCTTGTTCATGATAATCGTTTATTATCCATGCTAGAATTGTATTGATAGGAAACTCAGATACATGTGTGGATACATAGACAACACCATGTCCCTAGTAAGCCTCTAGTTGACTAGCTCGTTGATCAATAGATGGTTACGGTTTCCTGACCATGGACATTGGATGTCGTTGATAACGGGATCACATCATTAGGAGAATGATGTGATGGACAAGACCCAATCCTAAGCCTAGCACAAGATCGTGTAGTTCGTTTGCTCAGAGCTTTTCTAATGTCAAGTATCACTTCCTTAGACCATGAGATTGTGCAACTCCCGGATACCGTAGGAATGCTTTGGGTGTGCCAAACGTCACAACGTAACTGGGTGGCTATAAAGGTGCACTATGGGTATCTCCGAAAGTGTCTGTTGGGTTGGCACGAATCGAGACTGGGATTTGTCACTCCGTGTAAACGGAGAGGTATCTCTGGGCCCACTCGGTAGGACATCATCATTATGTGCACAATGTGACCAAGGAGTTGATCACGGGATGATGTGAGTTACGGAACGAGTAAAGAGACTTGCCGGTAACGAGATTGAACAAGGTATAGGGATACCGACGATCGAATCTCGGGCAAGTAACATACCGATAGACAAAGGGAATTGAATACGGGATTGATTGAATCCCCGACATCGTGGTTCATCCGATGAGATCATCATGGAACATGTGGGAGCCAACATGGGTATCCAGATCCCGCTGTTGGTTATTGACCGGAGAACGTCTCGGTCATGTCTGCATGGTTCCCGAACCCGTAGGGTCTACACACTTAAGGTTCGATGACGCTAGGGTTATAGGGAAAGCATGTACGTGGTTACCGAATGTTGTTCGGAGTCCCGGATGAGATCCCGGACGTCACGAGGAGTTCCGGAATGGTCCGGAGGTAAAGATTTATAAATGGAAAGTTGTTGTTCGGGTTCCGGGAAAAGTTCGGGTTTTTTCGGTATTGTACCGGGAAGCTTCCAGAAGATTCCGGAGGATTCCGGAGGGGTCCGGAGGTCCGGAAAATGTTCCACCACGTCCAATACAGTAGCATGGGCTGTAAGGGGGCGCCCTAGCCTTAATGGGCCAGGGGCACCAGCCCCCCCAAGGCCCATGCGCATGGGAGAGGGGAAACCCTAAGGGGGAGGGCCTCCACTTGACTTGGGAGGCACTCCTCCCCCCTTTGGCCGCCCCCCAAGCCCCATCTAGGGCTGGCCGCACCCCTTGAGGGGGGAAACCCTAGATGGGGGCGCAGCCCTCCCCCTCCCCTATATATATATTGAGGTTTTGGGGCTGCCATAGACATGAGAACGTCTCTCTTTCGGCGCAGCCCTACCCCTCTCCCTCCTCCTCCTCTCCCGCGGTGCTTGGCGAAGCCCTGCGGGATTGCCACGCTCCTCCACCACCACCATGCCGTCGTGTTGCTGCTGGATGGAGTCTTCCCAACCTCTCCCTCTCTCCTTGCTGGATCAAGGCGTGGGAGACGTCACCGGGCTGCACGTGTGTTGAACGCGGAGGCACCGTACTTTCGGTGCTTAGATCGGAATCAACCGCGATCTGAATCGCTACGAGTACGACTCCCTCATCCGCGTTCTTGCAACGCTTCCGCATCGCGATCTACAAGGGTATGTAGATTCACTCCCCTTCCCCTCGTTGCTAGATTACTCCATAGATTGATCTTGGTGATGCGTAGAAAATTTTTGAATTTCTGCTACGTTCCCCAACAGTGGTATCAGAGCTAGGTCTATGCGTAGTTTCTATGCACGAGTAGAACACAAAGTAGTTGTGGGCGTCGATGTTGTCAATTCTTCTTGCCGCTACTAGTCTTATCTTGTTTCGGCGGCATTGTGGGATGAAGCGGCCCGGACCGACCTTACACGTACGCTTACGTGAGACAGGTTCCACCGACTGACATGCACTAGTTGCATAAGGTGGCTAGCGGGTGTCTGTCTCTCCCACTTTAGTCGGAACGGATTCGATGAAAAGGGTCCTTATGAAGGGTAAATAGAAATTGGCATATCACGTTGTGGTGTTACGTAGGTAAGAAACGTTCTTGCTAGAAACCTATACAAGCCACGTAAAAACTTGCAACAACAATTAGAGGACGTCTAACTTGTTTTTGTAGCAAGTGCTATGTGATGTGATATGGCCAGAAGATATGATGAATGATATATGTGATGTATGAGATTGATCATATTCTTGTAATAGGGATCACGACTTGCATGTCGATGAGTATGACAACCGGCAGGAGCCATAGGAGTTGTCTTTATTTTTTGTATGACCTGCGTGTCATTGAATAACGCCATGTAAATTACTTTACTTTATTGCTAAGCGCGTTAGCCATAGAAGTAGAAGTAATCATTGGCGTGACGACTTCATGAAGACACAATGATGGAGATCATGATGATGGAGATCATGGTGTCATGCCGGTGACAAAGATGATCATGGTGCCCCGAAGATGGAGATCAAAGGAGCATGATGATATTGGCCATATCATGTCACTATTTGATTGCATGTGATGTTTATCATGTTATGCATCTTATTTGCTTAGAACGACGGTAGCAAGTAGGATGATCCCTTATAATAATTTCAAGAAAGTGTTCACCCTAACTGTGCACCGTTGCGAAGGTTCGTCGTTTCGAAGCACCACGTGATGATCGGGTGTGATAGATTCTTACGTTCGAATACAACGGGTGTTGACGAGCCTAGCATGTACAGACATGGCCTCGGAACACACGCAATACACTTAGGTTGACTTGACGAGCCTAGCATGTACAGACATGGCCTCGGAACACGGAGGACCGAAAGGTCGAGCATGAGTCGTATAGAAGATACGATCAACATGGAGATGTTCACCGATCTTGACTAGTCCGTCTCACGTGATGATCGGACACGGCCTAGTTGAGTTCGGATCGTGTTTCACTTAGATGACTAGAGGGATGTCTATCTGAGTGGGAGTTCATTAAATAATTTGATTATATGAACTTAATTATCATGAACTTAGTCTAAATCTTTAAACTATGTATTGTAGATCAAATGGCCCACGTTGTCCTCAATTTCAACGCGTTCCTAGAGAAAACCAAGCTGAAAGATGATGGCAGCAACTATACGGACTGGGTCCGGAACCTGAGGATCATCCTCATAGCAGCCAAGAAAGATTATGTCTTAGAAGCACCGCTAGGTGAAGCACCAATCCCTGAGAACCAAGACGTTATGAACGCTTGGCAGCAGCGTGCTGATGATTACTCCCTCGTTCAGTGCGGCATGCTTTACAGCTTAGAACCGGGTCTCCAAAAGCGTTTTGAGAAACATGGAGCATATGAGATGTTCGAGGAGCTGAAACTGGTTTTTCAAGCTCATGCCCGGGTCGAGAGATATGATGTCTCCGACAAGTTCTTCAGCTGTAAAATGGAGGAGAACAGTTCTGTTAGTGAGCACATACTCAGAATGTCTGGGTTGCACAACCGCTTGTCTCAGCTGGGAGTTAATCTCCCGGATGACGCGGTCATTGACAGAATCCTCCAGTCGCTTCCACCAAGCTACAAGAGCATTGTGATGAACTACAATATGCAGGGGATGGAAAAGACCATTCCCGAGGTATATTCAATGCTAAAATCAGCGGAAGGGGAGATCAAAAAGGAACATCAAGTGTTGATGGTGAATAAAACCACTAAGTTCAAGAAGGGCAAGGGTAAGAAGAACTTCAAGAAGGACGGCAAGGGAATTGCCGCGCCCGGTAAGCCAGTTACCGGGAAGAAGTCAAAGAATGGACCCAAGCCCGAGACTGAGTGCTTTTATTGCAAGGGAAGTGGTCACTGGAAGCGGAACTGCCCCAAATATTTAGCGGACAAGAAGAAGGCCGGCAACACCCAAGGTATATGTGATATACAAGTAATTGATGTGTACCTTACCAGTACTCGTAGTAGCTCCTGGGTATTTGATACCGGTGCGGTTGCTCATATTTGTAACTCAAAACAGGAACTACGGAATAAACGGAGACTGGCGAAGGACGAGGTGACGATGCGCGTCGGGAATGGTTCCAAGGTCGATGTGATCGCCGTCGGCACGCTACCTCTGCATCTACCCATGGGATTAGTTTTAAACCTCAATAATTGTTATTTAGTGCCAGCTTTGAGCATGAACATTGTATCTGGATCTCGTTTAATTCGAGATGGCTACTCATTTAAATCCGAGAATAATGGTTGTTCTGTTTATTTGAGAGATATGTTTTATGGTCATGCCCCGCTGGTCAATGGTTTATTTTTGATGAATCTCGAACGTGATGTTACACATATTCATAGTGTGAATACCAAAAGATGTAAAGTTGATAACGATAGTCCCACATACTTGTGGCACTGCCGCCTTGGTCACATTGGTGTCAAGCGCATGAAGAAGCTCCATGCAGATGGACTTTTGGAGTCTCTTGATTACGAATCATTTGACACGAGCGAACCATGCCTCATGGGTGAGATGACCAAGACTCTGTTCTCCGGAACAATGGAGCGAGCAACCAACTTATTGGAAATCATACATACCGATGTGTGCGGTCCAATGAGTGTTGAGGCTCGCGGAGGATATCGTTATGTTCTCACTCTCACTGATGATTTAAGTAGATATGGGTATGTCTACCTAATGAAACACAAGTCTGAAACCTTTGAAAAGCTCAAGGAATTTCAGAGTGAAGTCGAGAATCAACGTGACAGGAAAATAAAATTCTTACGATCAGATCGTGGTGGAGAATATTTAAGTCACGAATTTGGTACACACTTAAGGAAATGTGGAATAGTTTCACAACTCACGCCGCCTGGAACACCTCAGAGAAACGGTGTGTCCGAACGTCGTAATCGCACTCTATTGGATATGGTGCGATCTATGATGTCTCTTACCGATTTACCGCTCTCATTTTGGGGCTATGCTTTAGAGACTGCCGCATTCACTTTAAATAGGGCTCCGTCGAAATCCGACACCATATGAATTATGGTTTGGGAAGAAACCTAAGCTGTCGTTTCTAAAAGTTTGGGGATGCGATGCTTATGTCAAGAAACTTCAACCTGAAAAGCTCGAACCCAAGTCGGAAAAATGCGTCTTCATAGGATACCCTAAGGAAACTATTGGGTATACCTTCTACCTCAGATCCGAGGGCAAGATCTTCGTTGCCAAGAACGGGTCCTTTCTAGAGAAGGAGTTTCTCTCGAAAGAATTGAGTGGGAGGAAAGTGGGACTTGATGAGGTGATAGTCACCCCTTCCGAACCGGAAAGTAGCGCAGCGCGGGAAAATGTTCCTGTGGTGCCTACACCGACTGGGGAGGAAGTTAATGATGATGATCATGAAGCTTCGGATCAAGTTACTGAACTTCGTAGGTCCACAAGGACACGTTCCACACCAGAGTGGTACGGCAACCCTGTCCTGGAAATCATGTTGTTAGACAACGGTGAGCCTTCGAACTATGAAGAAGCGATGGCGGGCCCAGATTCCGACAAATGGCTAGAAGCCATGAAATCCGAGATAGAATCCATGTATGAAAACAAAGTATGGACTTTGACAGACTTGCCCGATGAGCGGCGAGCCATAGAAAACAAATGGATCTTTAAGAAGAAGACGGACGCAGATGGTAATGTGACCATCTACAAAGCTCGACTTGTCGCTAAGGGTTATCAACAAGTTCAAGGGGTTGACTACGATGAGACTTTCTCACCCGTAGCAAAGCTGAAGTCCGTCCGAATCATGTTAGCAATTGCCGCATACTATGATTATGAGATATGGCAGATGGACGTCAAAACGGCATTCCTTAACGGCTTCCTTAAGGAAGAGTTGTATATGATGCAGCCGGAAGGTTTTGTCGATCCTAAGAATGCTAACAAAGTATGCAAGCTCCAACACTCAATCTATGGGCTGGTGCAAGCATCTCGGAGTTGGAACATTCGCTTTGATGAGATGATCAAAGCGTTTGGGTTCACACAGACTTATGGAGAAGCCTGTGTTTACAAGAAAGTGAGTGGGAGCTCTGTAGCATTTCTCATATTATATGTGGATGACATACTATTGATGGGAAATGATATAGAATTCTTGGAAAGTATAAAGGCCTATTTGAATAAGTGTTTTTCAATGAAGGACCTTGGAGAAGCTGCTTATATATTAGGCATCAAGATCTATAGAGATAGATCAAGACGCCTCATTGGTCTTTCACAGAGTACATACCTTGACAAGATATTGAAGAAGTTTAGTATGGATCAGTCCAAGAAGGGGTTCTTGCCTGTATTGCAAGGTGTGCAATTGAGCAAGGCTCAATGCCCGACCACGGCAGAAGATATAGAAAAGATGAGTGTCATCCCCTATGCCTCGGCCATAGGGTCTATTATGTATGCCATGCTGTGTACCAGACCTGATGTAAACCTTGCCGTAAGTTTGGTAGGAAGGTACCAAAGTAATCCCGGCATGGAACACTGGACAGCAGTCAAGAATATCCTGAAGTACCTGAAGAGGACTAAGGATATGTTTCTCGTTTATGGAGGTGACGAAGAGCTCGTCGTAAAGGGTTACGTCGACGCTAGCTTCGACACAGATCTGGATGACTCGAAGTCACAAACCGGATACGTGTATATTTTGAATGGAGGAGCAGTAAGCTGGTGCAGTTGCAAGCAAAGCGTCGTGGCGGGATCTACATGTGAAGCGGAGTACATGGCAGCCTCGGAGGCAGCACAGGAAGCAGTCTCGATGAAGGAGTTCATTACCGACCTAGGGGTGATTCCCAATGCGTCGGGCCCGATGACTCTCTTCTGTGACAACACTGGAGCTATTGCCCTTGCGAAGGAGCCCAGGTTTCATAGGAAGACCAGGCATATCAAGCGTCGCTTCAACTCCATTCGTGAAAGTGTTCAAAATGGAGACATAGATATTTGTAAAGTACATACGGACCTGAATGTAGCAGATCCGTTGACTAAACCTCTCCCTAGGGCAAAACATGATCAACACCAGGACGCAATGGGTGTTCGATTCATCACAATGTAACTAGATTATTGACTCTAGTGCAAGTGGGAGACTGTTGGAAATATGCCCTAGAGGCAATAATAAATGGTTATTATTATATTTCTTTGTTCATGATAATCGTCTATTATTCATGCTATAATTGTATTGTCCGGAAATCATAATACATGTGTGAATGCATAGACCACAACGTGTCCCTAGTAAGCCTCTAGTCGACTAGCTCGTTGATCAACAGATAGTCATGGTTTCCTGACTATGGACATTGGATGTCATTGATAACGGGATCACATCATTAGGAGAATGATGTGATGGACAAGACCCAATCCTAAGCATAGCATAAAAGATCGTGTAGTTTCGTTTGCTAGAGCTTTTCCAATGTCAAGTATCTTTTCCTTAGACCATGAGATCGTGCAACTCCCGGATACCGTAGGAGTGCTTTGGGTGTGCCAAACGTCACAACTTAACTGGGTGACTATAAAGGTGCACTACGGGTATCTCCGAAAGTGTCTGTTGGGTTGGCACGGATCGAGACTGGGATTTGTCACTCCGTGTGATGGAGAGGTATGTGTGGGCCCACTCAGTAATGCATCATCATAATGAGCTCAATGTGACTAAGGCGTTAGTCACGGGATCATGCATTGCGGTACGAGTAAAGAGACTTGCCGGTAACGAGATTGAACAAGGTATTGGGATACCGACGATCGAATCTCGGGCAAGTAACATACCGATTGACAAAGGGAATTGCATACGGATTGATTGAATCCTCGACACCGTGGTTCATCCGATGAGATCATCGTGGAACATGTGGGAGCCAACATGGGTATCCAGATCCCGCTGTTGGTTATTGACCGGAGAGGCGTCTCGGTCATGTCTGCATGTCTCCCGAACCCGTAGGGTCTACACACTTAAGGTTCGGTGACGCTAGGGTTGTAGAGATATATGTATGCGGAAACCCGAAAGTTGTTCGGAGTCCCGGATGAGATCCCGGACGTCACGAGAGGTTCCGGAATGGTCCGGAGGTGAAGAATTATATATAGGAAGTCAAGTTTCGGCCACCGGGAAAGTTTCGGGGGTTACCGGTATTGTACCGGGACCACCGGAAGGGTCCCGGGGGTCCACCGGGTGGGGCCACCTATCCCGGAGGGCCCCGTGGGCTGAAAGTGGAAGGGAACCAGCCCTTAGTGGGCTGGGGCGCCGCCCTTGGGCCTCCCCCCATGCGCCTAGGGTTGGGAACCCTGGGGGGGAGCTTCCCCCTTGCCTTGGGGGGCAAGGCACCCCTTCGCCCCCTTTGGCCGCCGCCCCCCCTTGGAGATCCCATCTCCCTGGGCCGGCGCCCCCCCAGGGGGCCTATATAAAGGGGGGAGGGAGGGCAGCAATCTACAGCCTTGGGCGCCTCCCTCCTCCCCTGCAACACCTCTCTCTCTCTCTCTCGCAGAAGCTTGGCAAAGCCCTGCCGAGACCTGCTACGTCAACCACCACGCCGTCGTGCTGCTGGATCTCCATCAACCTCTCCTTCCCCCCTTGCTGGATCAAGAAGGAGGAGACGTCGCTGCACCGTGCGTGTGTTGAACACGGAGGTGTCGTCCGTTCGGCACTCGGTCATCGGTGATTTGGATCACGGCGAGTACGACTCCGTCATCCACGTTCATTGGAACGCTTCCGCTCGCGATCTACAAGGGTATGTAGATGCACTCCTTTCCCCTCGTTGCTAGTAGACTCCATAGATGCATCTTGGTGAGCGTAGAATTTTTTTAAATTATGCTACGATTACCAACACTTTTCTCCCTCTTTTCCCCCTTTCCTTTCTACCTGGTTGTCGCAACCAGATGCTGGAGCCCAGGAGCCAGACGCCACCGTCGATGACGAATCCTACTACACCGGAGGAGCCTACTACTACGTGCAGCCCGCTGACGACAACCAGGAGTAGTTAGGAGGATCCCAGGCAGGAGGCCTGCGCCTCTTTCGATCTGTATCCCAGTTTGTGCTAGCCTTCTTAAGGCAAACTTGTTTAACTTATGTCTGTACTCAGATATTGTTGCTTCCGCTGACTCGTCTATGATCGAGCACTTATATTCGAGCCCTCGAGGCCCCTGGCTTGTATTATGATGCTTGTATGACTTATTTATGCTTTAGAGTTGTGTTGTGATATCTTCCCGTGAGTCCCTGATCTTGATCGTACACGTTTGTGTGCATGATTAGTGTATGACGTCGAGAGCACCAGGGTGGTGGACGACGACGAGGCCTAGGAAGGGGACGACGCAGAGCCGGGGAAGACGCGGTAGTGGATGCCCACGCGGAGAGGAGTACGAGGGTTCACTGGTTCGACTGATGTGTGAGGCTGCCGTCGCCGCAGAATAACAGGGGGTGTGGGTGAGTAGAGGGATGCCCTGGCCAGCGGTGGGAGTAGTAGGGGGCGGTGAGGCCTCCACGACATAACAGCTGGCCACGGGAGGCAGGAGCATGCGGGACGACCGGCGCTGGTTTCGGCGGCTGGAGCAAGAAGACCAGAGGTTGAAGAAGCACTACGGCCGTTGGATGAACATCATACGGTAACTGGAGCTAGAATCGTTCATATTGACTAAGTTGACAAAGCCCTCCGTCCCCATCGACTTGGTAGGCCCACAAGTCAGCCTCCCACTATGCTGGGTTCCAGCTGGCAGGGGGAGTATTCATTTTTTTGTGCGTAATAAGGAGGCACTTCCTTGCGTGCGAAGATATAGCTGGTGGGTCCGAGCTGTCAGCGGCGGTAACATTTTTTTGTGAAATACAGAGGCCCTTTCGGTGGGTCCCAGATGTCAGGTGGAGGAATCATTATTTTGCGCGTAATAAGGAGGCATTTCCTTGCGTGCGGCCGTGGACCCAGCTGTCAGCCTCCCCACGTACAGTCCACTTTAGATGCATGTCGGTTGTTGACCACGTTGACCAGGCCGCGCCGAGAGCACCAGGGCGGTGGACGACGGCGAGGCCTAGGAAGGGAACGACACGGAGGCATGGAAGACTCGGCAGTTGTTTCCCACGCGGAGGGGAGTACGACTGTACGAGGGTTTACTGGTTCGTCTGCCGTCGCCGGAGAATAACAGCAGGTGTGGGTGAGTAGAGGGATGGCTAGGCCAGCGATGGGAGTACGGTGGGGCGGTGAGGCCTGCGCGGCAGCACAGCCGGCCGCGGGGAGGAGGGAGCAGGCAGTCCCGCCGGCGCTTGTTTGAGTGGTTGGAGCAGGAAGAGCAGAGATTGAAGAAGCACGACAGCCGTTGGATGGACATCCAACAGTCACTGCTTGTGCGTCAACCTTTTTTTAGGAAAGCCTCAAATCTGTGGAAAACAGCATACATCCCATCTGCCATTATTTCTAACAATTTACAGCCCATTTGCTAATTCTTAAGGTTTTTTGGAGCCCATATTCTTTTTGGTAGCATTACAGCCCATATTGTGGCCACGGTTAAAAAATTGTACAAAATTTTGCATATTTTGGTGCGGTCCGAACTGTTTTTAATCCCGAAATTTTGAGTCACATTCAAACTGATTTTAAAAATAAATGTATATCAATATAAAATCCAACAAATTTTCCACACATAAAAATCAATGCAATTTAAAATCTTGAAATGAAAAAAAAAGAAATTTGAAACTAATTGCCGGTTTGATGCGTTTTAAAAATGTACAACCCATTTCTCATTATTGATAGGCCATTTTCTCGGCCAGCCGAATGAAGCTCTCCTCGTCTTGAAAGATTTGCAGCCCAACAGGCCTGACAAAGCGACTTACTTGGCAAATCACAAAAAACTGGGCTGTGGCCATGGACCCAGCTGCGGCCGTGGACCCAGCTGTCAGCCTCTCCATGTACGTACTCTTCCGATGGAAGTCGGTCGTTGACCACATTGACCACGCCGCGCCGAGAGCACCAAGGCGATGGACGACAGCGAGGCCTAGGAAGAGTACGACGCGGAGCCGGGGAAGACGCGGCAGTGGATGCTCACGCGGAGAGGAGTACGAGGGTTCACTGGTTTGGCTGCGGTGTGAGGCTGCCGTCGCCGCAGAATAACAGGGGGTGTGGGTGAGTAGATGGATGCCCTGGCCAGCGGTGGGAGTAGTAGGGGGCGATGAGGCCTCCGCGACATAACAGCTGGCCACGGGAGGCAGGAGCACGCGGGACGACCGGTGCTGGTTTGAGCGGCTGGAGCAAGAAGACCAGAGGTTGAAGAAGCACTACATCCCTTGGATGAACATCATACGGTAACTGGAGCTAGAATCATTCATATTGACTAAGTTGACAAAGCCCTCCATCCCCATCAACTTGGTAGGCCCACAAGTCAGCCTCCCACTATGCTGGGTTCCAGCTGGCAGGGGGAGTATTCATTTTTTTGTGCGTAATAAGGAGGCACTTCCTTGCGTGCGAATATAGCTGGTGGGTATGACCTGTCAGCGGGGGGCACGTTTTTTCGCGAAATACAGAGGCCCTTCCGGTGGGTCCCAGATGTCAGGTGGAGGAATCAAAGACTTGAGAAGGCGTACAGAACAAGCTAGTGTACCAGTAAAGAGACATTGCTGAGTTTTAGAAAAAAAAAGACGTGCTCCTGTAGCTGGTTCGAATCCAAACTTAGACTATGACTATATATGGTGCTATGCTACTCTGCAAGTAATGAAACTGACATATCCAACGTTCGCTTATCCTTTTCTCCACTTACTCTGCCTAGTATCAGAAGCTCTGGCCGCAGCAACCATGTCCGCTGGCTGCTCGTCCACCTGCTCTTCAGCAGGCAACAACCAAATATGCGCCAAGTCACCACCCGTACCATCGCCTGTGGGTCTCATCACACCCCCGCCGGCACGCGCACCGCAGCCGGTTGCTCATCGCAACCCGCTGCCGTTGGTGTGGTGCCACTGCTTCAAATCACTATGTCGTGTCTCAACCACAATCCTCAACCCTGGCCGAGTCTTCTACAAATGCCCGAATCATGGGGGTAATAATATGTTTAAGTGTTGTTCTGCTGCTTTCAGTTGCAGATTTTTTTAATAGTTTGGTTGATGATCTTCCAATTTGATTCATGCAGAAAAGGGAAGATTCGTGTGATTTGTATTTCTAGGAAGTTGCTGATGCGGGGGAGTGCAACTACGCTGATTATTTGGTTAGCCGAGGAATCCCAATACCAGCAGGTTGGGGTGTTGGACAAGTAACTGAAGGAACGACAGAAGAGGAAGATGCAGAGCAGAAGGTTAAAGATGCAGTTCCTCTGATCATGGTTAAGCAACAGCTGCTGAACGGCCTTGACAGCAATGAGGAGATGAAAGAGCTTGTGAAGATGATGGGAAAAATCGATGTGCTCTGTAGGATGATTGTCTCTTTATTTGCAGTGTATGTAGAACTCGTGATGTATTCAGTGGCTATGACATGAGCACTTTGTTGAAACTAGTAATGAATGAAACCTGTGTAGCAGGCTGGGCGTAGTGTTGTGAACATCTAATGATTTCTATTAACGGAAATCAGGGGGTATCCCCTTTTGCTCATAAATAAATAAATAGCAGAGGCCCTTTTGGTAATAAATAAATAAATTAGCAGAGGCCCTGTCGGGTCAGCTTTGTTCTCATTCGAAGACATCGAGCAAATTGCAGTCCAACAGCAAACTTTGTCATCAAATTCAAGTTTCACAGCCAAATATGAGTACAACTAAACAACAATGTCATCATGTTTTAGTCGTCATACAATCACCAAACACAAATCAGCATACATAACAAGTGATGTTCTCACAGGAAAATATTAAACAACATGTTCATCAGGTTTCAGTTGTCATAGCAAACACAATTTCACATAGTAGATAAAAAAAGTCTTCTGACAGGAAAATATGAAAAAAGCAATGTAATCATCATCCGTAGCAGCAGCATCAATGATATGTCTCCGCCGTATCTATAATTTTTGATTGTTCCATGCCAATATTATACAACTTTCATATACTTTTTGGCAACTTTTTATGCTATTTTTGGGACTGACATATTGATCCAGTGCCCAGTGCCAGTTCCTGTTTGTTGCATGTTTTATGTTTCGCAGAAACCCCATATCAAACGGAATCCAAACGGGATAAAAACGGACGGAGAATATTTTTGGAATATTTGGAGAATATGGGAAGAATAATCAACGCGAGACGGTGCCCGAGGGGGGCACGAGGCATGGGGGCGCGCCTGCCTCCCTGGGCGCACCTGCCCCCCTCGTGGCCCCCCGTAAGGCGGTTGCTGCTCTTCTTTGGCCGCAAGAAAGCTAATTTTCGGGAAAAAAATCTCGGCGAAGGTTTCAATCCAATCGGAGTTATGGATCTCCATATATATATATATATACGAAACGGTGAAAGGGCAGAAGATGAGAACGCAGAAACAGAGAGATAGATCCAATCTCGGAGGGGCTCTCGCCCCTCCTATGCCATGGAGGCCAAGGACCTGAGGGGAAACCCTTCTCCCATCTAGGGAGGAGGTCAAGGAAGAAGAGGAAGAAGAAGAGGGCCCCTCTCCCCCTCTCTTCCGGTGGCACCAGAACGCTGCCGTGGCCACCATCATCATCACCGCGATCTTCACCAACACCTCCGCCATCTTCACCAATATCTCCATCACCTTCCCCCCTCTATCTACAGCGGTCCACTCTCCCGCAACCCGCTGTACCCTCTACTTGAACATGGTGCTTTATGCTTCATATTATCATCCAATGATGTGTTGCCACCCTATGATGTCTGAGTAGATTTTCGTTGTCCTATCGGTGGTTGATGAATTGGTATGATTGATTTAATTTTCTTGTGGTTATGTTGCTGTCCTTTGGTGCCCATCATATGAGCGCGCGCGTGGATCACACCATAGGGTTAGTTGTATGTTAATAGGACTATGTATTGGAGGGCAAGAGTGACAGAAGCTTCTACCTAGCATAGAAATTGATGCATACGGGATTGAAGGGGGACCAATATATCTTAATGCTATGGTTGGGGTTTTACCTTAATGAACGTTAGTAGTTGTGGACGCTTGCTAATAGTTCCAATCATAAGTGCATAGAATTCCAAGTCAGGGATGACATGCTAGCAGTGGCCTCTCCCACATATAACTTGCTATCGGTCTAGTAAAGTAGTCAATTGCTTAGGGACAATTTCGAAACTCGTACCACCACTTTTCCACACTCGCTATATTTACTTTATTGTGTTTTTATCTAAACAGCCCCTAGATTTTATTTACGTGCTCTTTACTATCTTGCAAACCTATCCAAAAACACCTACAAAGTACTTCTAGTTTCATACTTGTTTTAGGTAAAGCAAACGTTAAGCGTGCGTAGAGTTGTACCGGTGGTCGATAGAACTTGAGGGAATATTTGTTCTACCTTTAGCTCCTCATTGGGTTCGACACTCTTACTTATCGAAAGAGGCTACAATTGATCCCCTATACTTGGGGGTTATCAAGACCTTTTTCTGGTGCCGTTGCCGGGGAGTCATAGCGTGGGGTGAATATTCTCGTGTGTGCTTGTTTGCTCTATCACTAAGTAGTTTTTATTTTGTGTTCTAAGTTGTTTTCTATCTTTAGTTATGGGTAGGAAACGCAAAATACCAAAAAAATTAGTTGTACCTACTGAACCAATGGTTGAAGAACCACTCAAAATCTATCACACTCTTGAAGCTTTTTACTTGGATCATCTTCGATCCCTATGTGCTCTTGCGGAAACCCCAACTAGCTTAGTTGAGGGCAAATCTTTAGATGAGCATGCTTGTTATGTGCGACACCGCATATCTCAAGAAGGGAAACTTTTACTGGATCAAATTCATCGTTTGCAATGCTATGCTTGGAATTTATGTGAAATATATGATTTTACTTGTTGTTCTGAAAATCCTAAGAAAAACCTTCCCTATCAATGTGAGTTTAGTGATAATGGAATTGTATCTTTGTATGCTAAGGGTGTTTATAATTACTATGATGTTCAACAAATTGAAGAATTTGTTGCTTTTAAGGGTGCTCATGAAATTGCTTCTTTGATTGAAATGTATGATGCTACTCTTTACAAATCTGAATTTTTTTGCCATACTTGAATACTGTTATGATAATTATGCTTCTAATGCCAATGTTAAACCATATATTGAGGACTCCTCCGCTGTCCAAGAAGAGACTAATATTTTGCAGGAGCCTATGAAAGAAGAAATTGATGAAACTGTGAGCTCATTGGATGAAAAAGATGATGAGGAGAGAAAATAACAAAAGGAGGAAGAGCGGATTAGCTACTCGTGCCCACCTTCTAATGAGAGTAACTCTTCAACTCATACATTGTTTAATTTCCCTTCGTGCTTACCGAAGGATAATTGCTATGATGATTGTTATGATCCCGTTGATTCTTTTGAAATATCCCTTTTTGATGATGCTTGTGGCCAAGATGCCAATATGAATTATGCTTATGGAGATGAACTTGCTATAGTTCCTTATGTTAAACATGAAATTGTTGCTATTGCACCCACGTATGATAGTCCTATTATCTTTTTGAATTCTCCCGAGTATACTATATCGGAGAAGTTTGTGCTTATTAAGGATTATATTGATGGGTTGCCTTTTACCACTACACATGATGATTTTGATAGATATAATATGCATGTGCTTGCTACTCCTACTTGCAATTATTATGAGAGAGGAACTATATCTCCACCTCTCTATGTTTCCAATAAGATAAAATTGCAAGAGACTGTTTATACTATGCATTGGCCTTTACTATGTGTGCATGAATTGTTCTTTTATGACATGCCGATGCATAGGAAGAGAGTTAGACTTCGTCATTGCATGATATATGTTGCTTTGTGCTCACTACTAAATTACAAATCATTGTTAATTAAAATTGGCTTTGATATACCTTGGGATCCGGGTGGATTCACTACTTGAGCACTATATGCCTAGCTTAATGGCTTTAAAGAAAGCGCTGCCAGGGAGACAACCCGGAAGTTTTAGAGAGTCATTTATTTCTGTTGAGTGCTTTTATATAGTTTAAAAACAAACAAAAAATAAAGAGGGGAACCTAAAACTTTTTCAAAAAGAAAAGCGAAAGTGAGAAAGACGAGCATTGTTAAAGTGGGAGCTAGCCTTGAACTTTGTTCATGCTCACGGAAACTTTGTGAATCTTGATTACAGAAACTTTTCAACAAAAATAATTATCCCCTTGTACAATTCCATTGTATTATAAAAATAATGTGCCAAGGTTTGCCTTTTAGGATGTTCACAATGATTGTTGGTTTGTACGGTGCAGGACAGAAACTTTGGCTGTAGTGCACGATTTTTAATTTTTTACTGGAACGCCAAATGGTTCTGAAACTTTTTGCACTGTATTTCTATACAAATTGTTTATTGTTCCCAATTTTGGCAGAATTTTTCAAGTATCATAAGTATGGTGAATGTTCAGATTATTACAGACTATTCTGTTTTAGACAGATTCTGTTTTTGATGCATAGGTTGCTTGTTTTGATGAAACTATCAATTCCTATCAGTGGATTAAGCCATGGAAAAGTTATATTACAGTAGCTATAATGAAAAAACAAATATGAATTGGTTTGCAACAGTACTTAAAGTATTTATTTGCTTTATTATACTAACGGATCTTACCGAGTTTTCTGTTGAAGTTTTGTGTGGATGAAGTGTTCGATGATCGAGAAGGTCTCGATGTGAGAAGAAGGAAGAGAGGCAAGAGCTCAAGCTTGGGGATGCCCAAGGCACCCCAAGGAAATATTCAAGGATACTCAAGCGTCTAAGCTTGGGGATGCCCCGGAAGGCATCCCCTCTTTCTTCAACAAGTATCGGTATGTTTTCGGATTCGTTTCGTTCATGCGATATGTGCAATCTTGGAGCGTCTTTTGCATTTAGTTTTCACTTTTCTTTTATGCACCATGCTGGTATGAGACATTCCTTGGTTGATTTATAGAATGCTCATTGCACTTCACTTAAATCTTTTGAGTATGGCTTTATAGAATGCTTCATGTGCTTCACTTATATCATTTGAAGTTTGGATTGCCTGTTTCTCTTTACATAGAAAACCGCCATTTGTAGAATGCTCTTTTGCTTCACTTATAGTTGTTAGAGCGTGGGCATATCTTTTGTAGAAAGAATTAAACTCTCTTGCTTCACTTATATCTATTTAGAGGGATGACAGGAATTGGTCATTCACATGGTTAGTCATAAAATCCTACATAAAACTTGTAGATCACTGAATATGATATGTTTGATTCCTTGGAATAGTTTTGCGATATAAAGGTGGTGATATTAGAGTCGTGCTAGTTGAGTAATTGTGAAACTTAGAAATACTTGTGTTGAGGTTTGCAAGTCCCGTAGCATGCACGTATGGTGAACCGTTATGTAACGAAGTTGGAGCATGAGGTATTTATTGATTGTCTTCCTTATGAGTGGCTGTCGGGGACGAGCGATGGTCTTTTCCTACCAATCTATCCCCCTAGGGGCATGCGTAGTAGTACTTTGCTTCGAGGGCTAATAACTTTTGCAATAAGTATATGAGTTCTTTATGACTAATGTGAGTCCATGGATTATACGCACTCTCACCCTTTCATCATTGCTAGCCTCTTCGGTACCGTGCATTGCCCTTTCTCACCTTGAGAGTTGGTGCAAACTTCGCCGGTGCATCCAAACCCCGTGATACGATACTCTCTATCACACATAAGACTCATTATATCTTCCTCAAAACAGCCACCATACCTACCTATTATGGCATTTCCATAGCCATTCCGAGATATATTGCCATGCAACTTCCATCATCATCATATACATGACTTGAGCATTTATTGTCATATTGCTTTGCATGATTGTAAGATAGCTAGCATGATGTTTTCATGGCTTGTCCGTTTTTTGATGTCATTGCTACGCTAGATCATTGCACATCCTGGTACATCGCCGGAGGCATTCATATAGAGTCATATCTTTATTCTAGTATCGAGTTGTAATATTGAGTTGTAAGTAAATAAAAGTGTGATGATCATCATTATTAGACCATTGCCCTAGTGAGGAAAGGATGATGGAGACTATGATTCCCCCACAAGTTGGGATGAGACTCCGGACTCTAAAAATAAATAAAAGAGGCCAAAGAAGCCCAAATAAAAAAAGAGGCCAAAGAAGCCCACCAAAAAAAGAAAAAAAACAAAAAAAAATGAGAGAAAAAGAGAGAAGGGGCAATGTTACTATCCTTTTACCACACTTGTGCTTCAGAGCAGCACCATGTTCTTCATATAGAGAGTCACTTGAGTTATCACCTTCATATACTAGTGGGAATTTTCATTATAGAACTTGGCTTGTATATTCCAATGATGGGCTTCCTCAAATGCCCTAGGTCTTCATGAGCAAGCAAGTTGGATGCACACCCACTTAGTTTCAGTTTGAACTTTCATACACTTATAGCTCTAGTGCATCCGTTGCATGGCAATCCCTACTCCTCACATTGACATCAATTGATGGGCATCTCCATAGCCCGTTGATTAGCCGCGCCGATGTGAGACTTTCTCCTTTTTGTCTTCTCCACACAAACCTCCATCATCATATGCTATTCCACCTATAGTGCTATATCCATGGCTTGCGCTCATGTATTGCATGAGGGTTGAAAAGGCTGAAGTGCATTAAAAAGTATGAACCAATTGCTCGGCTTGTCATCGGGGTTGTGCATGATTTGAATGCTTTGTGTGGTGAAGATGGAGCATAGCCAGACTATATGATTTTGTAGGGATGAGCTTTCTTTGGCTATGTTATTTCAATAAGACATAATTGCTTTGTTGGTATGCTTGAAGTATTATTGTTTTTATGTCAAATGATAGACTATTGCTTTGAATCACTCGTGTCTTAATATTCATGCCATGATTAGATATGTGATCAAGATTATGCTAGGTAGCATTCCACATCAAAAATTATCTTTTTTTATCATTTACCTACTCGAGGACGAGCAGGAATTAAGCTTGGGGATGCTGATACGTCTTCGTCGTATCTATAATTTTTGATTGTTCCATGCCAATATTATACAACTTTCATATACTTTTTGGCAACTTTTTATACTATTTTTGGGACTAACACATTGATCCAGTGCCCAGTGCCAGTTCCTGTTTGTTGCATGTTTTATGTTTCGCAGAAACCCCATATCAAACGGAATCCAAACGGGATAAAAACGGACGAAGAATATTTTTGGAATATTTGGAGAATATGGGAAGAGAATCAACGCGAGACGGTGCCCGAGGGGGGCACGAGGTAGGGGGCGTGCCAGCCCCCCTGGGCGCACCTGCCCCCCTCGTGGGCCCCCCGTAAGGCAGTTGCTGCTCTTCTTTGGCCGCAAGAAAACTAATTTTCGGAAAAAAAATCTCGGCGAAGGTTTCAATCCAATTGGAGTTACGGATCTCCATATATATACGAAACGGTGAAAGGGCAGAAGACGAAAATGCAGAAACAGAGAGAGACAGAGAGATAGATCCAATCTCGGAGGGGCTCTTGCCCCTCCCATGCCATGGAGGCCAAGGACCAGAGGGGAAACCCTTCTCCCATCTAGGGAGGAGGACAAGGAAGAAGAAGAAGAAGGGGCCCATCTCCCCCTCTCTTCCGGTGGCGCCAGAACGCTGCCGTGGCCACCATCATCATCACCGCGATCTTCACCAAGACCTCCGCCATCTTCACCAACATCTCCATCACCTTCCCCCCTCTATCTACAGCGGTCCACTCTCCCGCAACCCGCTGTACCCTCTACTTGAACATGGTGCTTCATGCTTCATATTATTATCCAATGATGTGTTGCCATCCTATGATGTCTGAGTAGATTTTCGTTATCCTATCGGTGGTTGATGAATTGCTATGATTGATTTAATTTGCTTGTGGTTATGTTGCTGTCCTTTGGTGCCCATAATATGAGCGCGCGCGTGGATCACACCATAGGGTTAGTTGTATGTTGATAGGACTATGTATTGGAGGGCAAGAGTGACAGAAGCTTCTACCTAGCATAGAAATTGATGCATACGGGATTGAAGGGGGACCAATATATCTTAATGCTATGGTTGGTGTTTTACCTTAATGAACGTTAGTAGTTGCGAACGCTTGCTAATAGTTCCAATCATAAGTGCATAGAATTCCAAGTCAGGGATACATGCTAGCAGTGGCCTCTCCCACATATAACTTGCTATCGGTCTAGTAAAGTAGTCAATTGCTTAGGGACAATTTCGCAACTCCTACCACCACTTTTCCACACTCCCTATATTTACTTTATTGTGTTTTTATCTAAACAGCCCCTAGCTTTTATTTACGTGCTCTTTACTATCTTGCAAACCTATCCAAAAACACCTACAAAGTATTTCTAGTTTCATACTTGTTTTAGGTAAAGAAAACGTTAAGCGTGCGTAGAGTCGTATCGGTGGTCGATAGAACTTGAGGGAATATTTGTTCTACCTTTAGCTCCTCGTTGGGTTCGACACTCTTACTTATCTAAAGAGGCTACAACTGATCCCCTATACTTGTGGGTTATCAATCAACATCTTCGCCATGTGTATCAGTCTGAATTATAATTCCCCACGGTGTCATCTTCTTCTTCGTCCTCAACGTCCTCGAACGTTGGCTTCTTCTTGAACAACTCTTGTATGTCCACAACATGACATGCAATCTTTTCGCCGGCGTCATTGATGTGATGGTTCTCAAAGATATTAGGAACATTTATGTTATCTTGTACATCAGGAGCAGTGTAAGCATCATCTTGTTGTGCAACTTCATTAAATGAATTCCTCTGCTCAAACCTTTGCAATACTCTCCAGTCATCGCAACGTGCAAATGTGTCTTCCAAGAAAAATATCTGTGTTGCTTGATTTGCCAAAATAAAAGGCTCGTTGGTCTGGTACTCTGCCTTGACATTGATGGATTTGAAATAATCATCAGATCTGGGTTTTGCGATCCTGGAAAACAGGTTATACCAACGACAGCACAACAGAACCACACACCGATAATCCTCGAAACTGGAGATATACTGCAACTGAACAATGTCTGTTATGTTAGCATACATTTCAGTTGTCTCTTTGTCATACGTATCCGTGCTCATGATGGCACTGTTTTGTGTCTTCCTGCCTTCGTCTCATGCAAGGGTGTTGTAGCGCACATCTCCAACAACGCAAGATTCATAATGTCTTACCCGAGTATCAGGACCCATTGCTAGTGAGTAAAGGGCATCATCAACTGCCAGCCCATCCTCCCACATCTTCTTAACCTATGGTTAGAAAATAGACAAGCCGATCATCTTATGTACTCAATATATTAAAAAAACTGACAGTGCAATTCAAAAGCTTACATGGCTCTTGAACCATTTTGCAAATCCTGCCATAACCAGTTTGTCAACGTTTCTTGGATTTTGCGGCAGTAACTCCTTTTTGTAGATGCTGCACAACATAGTGATCGCGTCAAACATCTATATATATAAGAATGTGCTGCAAGTTTAGTAGATTACGATGTATAAGCTGCAGTACTTAGCACTTACTTGATATAAAGTAGTATCTCAGGACAGTTATTCAACACATACCAAACCATTTTGTCCAAATCTTTAGGTTTGTCCTCTTGTCGACTCTTCCCTGTAACTCGAACAGAATAATCGAAAACATTGAGCCTGGGATTGTCTTCATCCACCTCTTTGCTAAGCTGATCAGATGTTTCAATGTGATTTGAGCAGAATGTCAACGCTTCTGTAGCAAGGTAGGCCTCTGCAATGGAACCCTCGGGTCTAGCTCTGTTCCTAACATAGCCCTTGAAAGTGCCTAGCCGCCTTTCAATAGGGTACATCCAGCCATACTATACTAGACCTCTAAGTAGTGCCTCATCAGGTAGATGAACAACCAAATGCACCATCACATCAAAGGCTGGAGGATATATCTTCTCAAGGTCACATAGGATAGTTGGTATCTTGTCTCTAAGACGCTCCAAAGCATCTATCCTGATATTTCTACTACAGAGTTCCCTGAAGAATTGTCCCAACTCTGCAACTGCTCTGTATAAGTCAGGGCGGCCCAATCCTCTAAGGATAACAGGTAAAACCCTTTGAAGTAGGACGTGGCAGTAATGAGTTTTCAACCCTTGTACCTTGTTTCCATCTGCACTGACTCTCCTTTCAGGGTTGGAAGCAAATCCATGTGGGAATCTCACACGTGACAGGACCTTGCAGAATTATTTTCTTTTTACCTTGTCCAAGACGTACACAGCTGGTGCCATATCCCGTGTTCTACCTTCATCTTGCACCTGCAAATCCTGTCTGATACCCAGGTGTGTCAAATCAATCCTAGATTTTAAGGTATCTTTCGTCTTGCCTTCAATATTAAGAAGTGTGCCGATAATGTTGTCACATATATTTTTCTCGATGTGCATCACATCAAGATTATGCCGCAGATCCAAATCTTTCCAATACTCCAAGTCCCACAAAGTGGACCTGCGGGTAAACAATAATCTCTCTTCTGCCCTTCCACGCTTCCTTTTCCCGCTACCATTACCAGGATGGTTTCCTGGTGTAATATGCCTGACCTTCTCTAATTCCACTTGCAACTCTTCGGTGGTGAGCCTCTTTGGCGCATCACGGTTTTCATGCTTTGCACTGAACACATGTCTTCGGTATTTTCTAGGATGCGGCTTGTCCTTGGCAAGGAAACGGCGGTGTCCAATGTAACAGATCTTGCAAAGTATTGCGTATGACAGCGGATTCCTGTCACAGTGAACACATGCATTGTAACCATGGGTCATTCCCCCTGACATAGTGCCCAAAGCCGGATAATCATGGATGCACCAAATTATAAAAGCGCGCAGAAAGAAATCAGCTAGTGGGCTGCTATATAGGTCTCGAGTGAGAACACCCCTCCATAGTTGTTGAAGTTCCTCCACAAGAGGCTCCATGAACAAATCAAAATCCTTTCCAAGACTTTTTGGACCTGGGATGAGCAAGGCCATCATGTAGTTTAATTCTTTGGTGCAGACATTTGGAGGCATGTTGTAAGGGATAACAAGCACTCGCCACATGCTATATGTGGCGCTCTGGTGGCCAAATGGGTTAAATCCATCTGAAGCTAAGCCAAGTCTAATGCTTCTCGGGTCAGCAGCAAACTTTTCGTGTTTCTGATTGAAGCTTTTCCACTCACTACCATGTGATGGATGGCTCATTACATTCTGATCTCTGTACTCCTGGTTCCTAGAATGCCACAGTAAATCATCTCTTGTTTCAGCATCATGAAACAACCTATGCAATCTTGGTGTAATTGGAAAATGTCTCAGAACATTATGAGGAATCCTCTTCACAGCATCGCCATCTTTCCATCTTGATGATTTGCATTTCGAGCATTCACTTAAGTTGGCATAATCCTTCCGGAACAGAACACAATTATTCTTACAAACATGGATCATAGCATATCCAATTCCAACTGCACGAAGGAAATTCTTCATTTTACTGTAGGTGTGTGGCAGCTTAGACGCATCTGGGAAAGCTTTGCGGAAAGCGGCCAACATCGCATTGAATGATTTGGTGGTCATCCGCTCAGATGTCTTCACCTAAAGAAAGGTGACCATAGCTGAGAATACTGACAGCTTATTTCCTGGGGTGACAGCCACGTTGCATTGTTCCAACATGCGGGCCCACCGTTTTTCTTCTGCAGGTGAAAGTTCACGGAATGCACGAGCATTTCGTAGCATTGTTTCAATGTTGGTCAAACTCACTGGCTACGCCACCACCTCCTGATACGTCTCCAACGTATCTATAATTTTTGATTGTTCCATGCTATATTATATTCTGTTTTGGACATTATTAGGCTTTATTATACACTTTTATATTATTTTTGGGACTAACCTATTAACCGGAGGCCCAGCCCAGAACTGCTGTATTTTTCCTATTTCAGAGTTTCGCAGAAAAAGAATATCAAACGGTGTCCAAACGGAATGAAACCTTCGGGAACGTGATTTTCGGAATGAACGTGATCTACAGGACTTGGACCCTACGTCAAGACATCAAAAAGAAGGCCACGAGGTAGGGGGCGCGCCTACCCCCCTAGGCGCACCCTCCACCCTCATGGGCCCCCTGTTGCTCCACCGACGTACTTCTTCCTCCTATATATACCTACGTACCCCAAACTACCAGATACGGAGCCAAAAACCTAATTCCACCGCCGCAACCTTCTGTACCCATGAGATCCCATCTTGGGGCCTGTTCTGGAGCTCCGCCGGAGGGGGCATCGATCACGGAGGGCTTCTACATCAACACCATAGCCTCTCCGATGATGTGTGAGTAGTTTACCTCAGACCTTTGGGTCCATAGTTATTAGCTAGATGGCTTCTTCTCTCTTTTTGGATCTCAATACAATGTTCTCACCCTCTCTTGTGGAGATCTATTCAATGTAATCTTCTTTTGCGGGGTGTTTGCTGAGACCAATGAATTGTGGGTTTATG
The DNA here is from genome assembly GCF_018294505.1 of Triticum aestivum. NCBI lineage: Eukaryota > Viridiplantae > Streptophyta > Magnoliopsida > Poales > Poaceae > Triticum > Triticum aestivum. The sequence goes on from NC_057814.1 coordinate 183,368,907, forward strand.
ATCAAGTTTATCTATGAACAATATTTGAATCTTCTGAATTCTTTTATGTATGATTGGTTATCTTTGCAAGTCTCTTCGAATTATCAGTTTGGTTTGGCCTACTAGATTGATCTTTCTTGCAATGGGAGAAGTGCTTAGCTTTGGGTTCAATCTTGCGGTGTCTCCCAGTGACAGTAGGGGCAGCAAGGCATGTATTGTATTGTTGCCATCGAGGATAACAAGATTGGGTTTATATCATATTGCATGAGTTTATCCCTCTACATCATGGCATCTTGCTTAAAGCGTTACTCTGTTCTTATGAACTTAATACTCTAGATGCATGCTGGATAGCGGTCGATGTGTGGAGTAATAGTAGTAGATGCAGGCAGGAGTCGGTCTACTTGTCTCGGACGTGATGCCTATATACATGATCATACCTAGATATTCTCATAACTATGCTCAATTTTGTCAATTGCTCAACAGTAATTTGTTCACCCACCGTAAATACTTATGCTCTTGAGAGAAGCCACTAGTGAAACCTATGGCCCCCGGGTCTATTTTCCATCATATTAATCTCCCGACAACAAGCTATTTCTGGCGCCGTTTTTATTTTACTTTCTTTACTTTGCATCTTTATCACAAAAATACCAAAAATATTATCTTATCATATCTATCAGATCTCACTCTAGTAAGTGACCGTGTAGGGATTGACAACCCCTTATCGTGTTGGTTGCGAGGATTTATTTGTTTGTGTAGGTGCGAGGGACTCGTGCGTGGCCTCCTACTGGATTGATACCTTGGTTCTCAAAAACTGAGGAAAATACTTACGCTACTTTGCTGCATCACCCTTTCCTTTTCAAGGGAAAACCAACGCAGTGCTCAAGAGATAGCAAGAAGGATTTCTGGCGCCGTTGCCGGGGAGGCTTGCGCAAAAGTCAACATACCAAGTACCCATCGCAAACCCTTATCTCCCGCATTACATTATTTGCCATTTGCCTCTCGTTTTCCTCTCCCCCACTTCACCCTTGCCGTTTTATTCGCCCTCTCTTTTCCATTTGCCTCTTTTTCGTTTGCTTGTCATTATGGCTAGTCCTCTATCTTCTCCGTTGTCTCCCGAGAATGAAGTTCTAAATTTTAAGCAAAGGGAGGGAGAAAATCTAAAAGACGCTTGGTATAGAATTTGCAATGCTAAATATAAATCTACGAGGAAGCAATCTACTTCTGTTCTTCTCCGCAATTTTTATGTAGGTGCTACTCCTTGGTACATATATATCCTTGATACCATTACCGGAGGGAATTTCTTGGGTAGCCATACTTTTGATTCTTATAATGCTATGATAGATCTGTTTGGATCACCACCTCTTTTGGTAAATGGACTATGTTAACTTTGGAGCATGTAATGCAAAGACTTGAAATTATTGAAAATAAAGTTGCTACCGTAGAGTTAATTGAAAATATGGATAAAAAGATCCACAACCAAATTACCCAATATGGATCTAAAGTAGGAGTCACTTTGAAAAATATTAAGGAGAAGGAACCCATAGTTAATGAAAGAATAAATCAAGATTCCACTAGAATCGATAAACTTGAGGGTATCATTACCAACTTGGGAACCGCTTTTTCCTCCGTAAAGAATACTCCTAGTCCTCCAACTAAAACTGCCAAGCTTATGTATGTTCCTAAAAATAAGGGTGAATCCTCTAGTAAGGAAACTGCGGATCTCAAATCTATAAGTATTCATCCCAATCTTTTTGCTATCATTAAGGAACCAATTGTTACAAATGAATTTTTCGATCTTGTGACTAAAAGTTTGATAATTAATAAAAATAAAGAAACTTTTAAGAATGATAGATGCCTCATTGAAGAATTGCCATCCAAAGATGGCAATACCTAGATCTATCCTTGCTTTTATGCCTAGCTAGGGGCGTTAAACGATAGCGCTTGTTGGGAGGCAACCCAATTTTATTTTTAGCTTTTAGCTTTTTGCTTCTGTTTAGGAATAAATCTTTGATCTAGCCTCTGGTTAGATGTGTTTTTATGTTTTAGTTAGTGTTTGTGCCAAGTTAAACCTATATGATCTTCTTGGATGATAGTTATTTGATCTTGCTGTAAATTCCAGAAACTTTCTGTTCACGAAAATAATTGTTAAAAATCACCAGAACGTGATAAAATATTGATTCCAATTGCTTCTGATCAATAAACAAATTTTCTAGGTCGTCCTATTTTGCCTGATTTTTTGGAGTTCCAGAAGTTTGCGTTAGTTACAGATTACTACAGACTGTTCTGTTTTTGACAGATTCTGTTTTTCGTGTGTTGTTTGCTTATTTTGATGAATCTATGGCTAGTAAAATAGTTTATAAACCATATAGAAGTTGGAATACAGTAGGTTTAACACCAATATAAATAAAGAGTGAGTTCATTACAGTACCTTGATGTAGTCTTTTGTTTTCTTTCGCTAACGGAGCTCACGAGATTTTCTGTTGAGTTTTGTGTTGTGAAGTTTTCAAGTTTTGGGTGAAAGATTTGATGGATTATGGAACAAGGAGTGGAAAGAGCCTAAGCTTTGGGATGCCCATGGCACCCCCAAGATACTCTAGGGACACCTAAAAGCCAAAGCTTGGGGATGCCCCGGAAGGCATCCCCTCTTTCGTCTACTTCCATCGGTAACTTTACTTGGAGCTATATTTTTATTCACCACATGATATGTATTTTGCTTGGAGCGTCTTGTATGATTTGAGTCTTTGCTTTTTAGTTTACCACAATCATCCTTTCTGTACACACCTTTTGAGAGCGACACACATGATTCGGAAATTATTAGAATACTCTATGTGCTTCACTTATATCTTTTGAGTTATATAGTTTTTGCTCTAGTGCTTCACTTATATCTTTTAGAGCACGGTGGTGATTTTGTTTTATAGAAACTATTGTTCTCCCATGCTTCACTTAGATTATTTTGAGAGTCCTACAAAACAGCATGGTAGTTTGCTTTAATAGGCATACAAGATTAGTAAAAGAAAAATTCTTATGAGTCTGTTGAATACTATGAGAAGTTTGATGCTTGATAATTGTTTTGAGATATGAAGATGGTGATATTAGAGTCATGCTAGTTGAGTAGTTTTGAATTTGAGAAATACTTGTGTTAAAGTTTGTGATTCCTGTAGCATGCACGTATGGTGAACCGTTATGTGATGAAGTCGGAGCATGATTTATTTATTGATTGTCTTCCTTATGAGTGGCGGTCGGGGACGAGCGATGGTCTTTTCCTACCAATCTATCCCCTAGGAGCATGCGTGTAATACTTTGCTTTGATAACTTGTAGATTTTTGCAATAAGTATATGAGTTCTTTATGACTAATGTTGAGTCCATGGATTATACGCACTTTTCCTCCTTCCACCATTGGTAGCCTCTCTAATACCACACACTTTTCACCGGTATCATACACCCACCATATACCTTCCTCAAAACAGCCACCATACCTACCTATCATGGCATTTCCATAGCCATTCCGAGATATATTGCCATGCAACTTACCACTGTTCCGTTTACTATGACATGCTCCATCATTGTCATATTGCTTTGCATGATCATGTAGTTGACATTGTATTTGTGGAAAAGCCACCGTTCATAAATTCTTTCATACATGACACTCTTGATTCATTGCATATCCCGGTACACCGCCGGAGGCATTCATATAGAGTCATGTTTTGTTCTAAGTATTGAGTTGTAATTGTTGAGTTGTAAGAAAATAAAAGTGTGATGATCATCATTTTTAGAGCATTATCCCAAATTAGGAAAGGATGATGGAGACTATGATTCCCCCCACAAGTCGGGATGAGACTCCGGACGAAAAATAAAAAAATAAAAGAAAAGAGGCCATAAAAAAAGGCCCAAATAAAAAAATGAGAGAAAAAGAGAGAAGGGACAATGTTACTATCCTTTTACCACACTTGTGCTTCAAAGTAGCACCATGATCTTCATGATAGAGAGTCTCCTATGATATCACTTTCATATACTAGTGGGAATTTTAATTATAGAACTTGGCTTGTATATTCCAATGATGGCCTTCCTCAAAATGCCCTAGGTCTTCGTGAGCAAGTGAGTTGGATGCACACCCACTTAGTTTCTTTTGTTGAGCTTTCATATACTTATAGCTCTAGTGCATCCGTTGCATGGAAATCCCTACTCACTCACATTGATATCTATTGATGGGCATCTCCATATCCTGTTGATACGCCTAGTTGATGTGAGACTATCTTCACCTTTTTGTCTTCTCCACAACCACCATTCTATTCCACATATAGTGCTATGTCCATGGCTCACGCTCATGTATTGCGTGAAGATTGAAAAAGTTTGAGAATGTCAAAAGTATGAAACAATTGCTTGGCTTGTCATCGGGGTTGTGCATGATTTAAATATTTTGTGTGGTGAAGATAGAGCATAGCCAGACTATATGATTTTGTTGGGATAACTTTCTTTGGCCATGCTATTTTGAGAAGACATAATTGCTTAGTTAGTATGCTTGAAGTATTATTATTTTTATGTCAATATTATACTTTTGTCTTGAATCTTTTGGATCTAAATATTCATATCACAATTAAGAAGAATTACATTGAAATTATGCCAAGTAGCATTCCACATCAAAAATTCTGTTTTTATCATTTACCTACTCGAGGACGAGCAGGAATTAAGCTTGGGGATGCTTGATACGTCTCCAACGTATCTATAATTTTTTATTGTTCCATGCTATATTATATTCTGTTTTGGACATTATTGGGCTTTATTATACACTTTTATATTATTTTTGGGACTAACCTATTAATCGGAGGCCCAGCCCAGAACTGTTGTTTTTTGCCTATTTCAGAATTTCGTAGAAAAAGAATATCAAACGGAGTCCAAACGGAATGAAACCTTCGGGAACGTGATTTTCGGAACAAACGTGATCCAGAGGACTTGGACCCTACATCAAGACATCAAACATGAGGCCACG